>NC_068356.1:2233731-2373731 GCF_020536995.1 Dreissena polymorpha
AAATGTAGTTTGATTTATGACATTAATTATGTTTTGAATATTTCGTGTACCACTTATGACATGGGGCGTCTCTCTGAGAGCGGTTTTGGGCGTGTTTTATACAATTCAATTTAACAGCAGAATGTAGTCAACACTGCCCAAGAAGCTCATACATAAACATCTTAATTTGCTATCGATACGGTTTGGTTTTTTATATTACATGACCAGACTATGTGGCCTTTCAAATCATATAAACCATCAAAGCGAGTATGCAAGCTTTACTATCCGCGCGTATTTTAATTTCAACAAGAAGTATTGTATTCATGGAAAAAAATATCACTTGAATCATAAGTACCCGTGGATTTTCGGATTTGCATGATAATGACATGTATTTGCTGCATTGAGATATGTTTAAATGTAATTAATATAACCCCAATTATCTAGTTTTTAATCATACTAACAACACGCATTATCCTTAGAATTAAGTCTCTATTTCTGTTTAACAAATGCTTATAAATTCTGCTATTAAAACATCAGTTGGCCACCTTATATAGGCTTAAGAACGTATAAATTTACTTGTTTTAATTAGATTATCGAATGTATGTGTCGTGACTCGACATTGCCATAGAAGATTGTCGCCACATTAAGCCATTGTGTTAATGCAAACGCGTACGGTATTTGAAGGGACATTTTTATAATGAATATGTGAGAACAATTCATGTGCGCTTTGACTGAATCTGTTTCGCTATTACCTTTGTAACATTAATTTGTTCGAAACAATTATGAAAAAAAAAACACGCATTTTTTTTCCCAAAAGAAAACCGAGCTTCACAAAGAAGCATTGTGATACTTGAAATTTCAAACCTAGTTTCTACATAAAATCATTATTGTTTTTATTTTCCAGATGTAAAATAACGAAGCACTTGATGATGGCAATACATTTGACAAATTGCTTGTTTGAATATGTCCACAGCCACTGTTTTCAAAACAGGACAACTTTGAGTTAAGTTGACATGTAAACCTGAAACTTTTCAGTGGTATTAATTTAATAACTATTAACCCTAGTGTGGTATTGGTGGAATGTTGAACATAATACTGTCCAAATCCGAAATGAAATTTAAAACAATTATGTAATAAAACATTTGATTTTAGCATGCAATACGTTTACTGCGAATATATGTCCCGATAATTTAAAATTACTTATGGAAATTAAAGGTAAGTAAAATTGTGGAAATCGCATCCCGATGGTACTCGAATTACAAATTCACTTCGATTGATCGAAATTCGTTATTTTGTTTACAATTCTTAATCATGAAAACATGCCCTGTTATATTGTGTCATTAACAACGTATTCAACGCCGACGCAAACACAGCCATAAACAGCTTAAACCACATCATTTGGTCATCTAATCCTAGCATTCATCGGGTTTATTATTTCATTGGAAATAAAATGCCGCGCTTTGAGGACACTCAACATAATTAGCGCTGATAATAGAGTCAACAAGCAACGTAAGCTAAAAAGCAAAAGCTTCTTTGTCAAAGGAAATCAATCAACGGCTACGATATTACGATCAATTTCATCAGTCATTTGGTAATACTTCTGCGACAAAAGCAGAATAGAACACGGGTTTTATACAGGTCAAAAAGACTCGTTTTTTGGTAAAGGAAATGGTATGTATGTACTGGGTTTCTGTGGAAATATTTCGAGTAGCTCAAGCACATTAGCAAAGGGTTTCTGATGCTGATTTTCTAGTTTATTTAAATTTCTTATGTGCGATCTTATTACATATACTTATATAAATCAGCTGATGGATTTTATACGCTGTTATGTTTTAAATGATACACAGTTAAACCCACACAACATAAAAAGAGAAAGACGTATTGTATACATTGACAAAACAAGTTAATGTGGGAGGAAGCAAATCTATAACGATAAAAGTCATTCGTTTTGAGTCAGTGTGGTAGACGTCCTGCGTCACAACAGGCACTAGAACAGTCGTTTATACAGTAGCATAAATAGACTCGTCTCGTGGTTTGCTGCTTGCCGGACCGTGTATGTATGTAGTGTGTCAATATGGGTGAGAGTGCAAGTAGCTAAAGCCCATAAGCAAGTGGTTTTTTTTTCTAAACCTCGTATAGATTGATTTATTTTCTATTACTTTAGTAGTATATACCAGCATGCATGTACTGAGCTGTAGTATTATGAATGAGAACATGTTAAACCCATTTAGCACATGAAACGGGCAACGATATATGTAATATACAAATGAAACAAAATATTAACACAAAATATTGCTTACGTTTAAAATAAAGGTTTCTCCAGATTGAATGTACAAAATAAATTCCAACTCTGTATAACAAAAAGATAACATCTGCAATTTAGGCACTAAATTTAACTCCAATAACCTTTACCTGCTATATACACTACGAGACTTTATCAAGCAACACTTTTCAAACTTGAATATTTCAGTAATAAATTAATATTTTTATTTAAAATTTGACATGTGAGCATTTGACTATATTCTGTGATAGACTACGATTAAAGCATTCATCCGTGACAATCGGCCGCTTTTTGCACGTGGGAAAGGTTTGGTTTATTACCCTTGCATGTGAAAATTGTGAAACGCGATATGATTCTAATTTCATTTCAATTTCTTCATTTCAAGTGGCTTGAAACACCAGGAAAACAAACATGCTGAAGCATCTGATCGTCATGGATGAATGATGTATCGTTTGCTTGTACATAATGTAGTCAACAGATCACATGTACAATTTTTAAACAAAATATTTACTCAAAAATGAAGTATTTAAGTTTGAAAAATACTGCGGTCGAAAAGTCCTCAAGTGTAGTACAAACGCCCATAAAATTCCAATTTTATCCAATATCATCATTCGAAGTGAGTTTTCACACCAGAAAACATAACATTAATTAGAAAAACAATATGGCGTGTATGAATAGTCATGAGCGCAATGTTGCAAGCCGGTCGGTCATTAAGACGTTTAAGTTATTGCGATATACTTCTAAAATAATTATTTTATGATGTACGATTTTACTTTTCAATGATTTTTAGCTCATCTATTTTTTGAAAAAAAATGAGCTATTGTCATCACCTTGGCGTCGGCGTCGCTGTCGGCGTCCGGTTAAGTTTTGCGTTTAGGTCCACTGTTCTCATAAAGTATCAATGCATTCAAACTTGGTACACTTACTAACTATCATGAGGGGACTGGGCAGGCAAAGTTAGATAACTCTGGCTTGCATTTTGACTGAATTATGTGCCCTTTTTATACTTAGAAAATTGAAAATTTGGTTAAGTTTTGTGTTTAGATCCATTTTATTCCTTAAGTATCAAAGCTATTGCTTTCATACTTGCAACACTTACTAACTATCATAAGGGGACTGTGCAGGCAAAGTTATGTAACTCTGACTGGCATTTTGACAGAATTATGTGCCCTTTTTATACTTAGAAAATTGAAAATTTGGTTAAGTTTTGTGTTTAGGTCCACTTTTTTCCTAAAGTATCAAAGCTATTGCTTTCATACTTGCAACACTTACTAACCATCGTGAGGGGACTGTGCAGGCAAAGTTATGTAACTCTGACTGCATTTTGACGGAATTATGGGCCCTTTAAACTTGAAAATTTGGTTAAGTTTTGTGTGTTGGTCCACTTTACCCCTAAAGTACCATAGATATTGCTTTCGTACTTGGAACACTCGCAAACTATCATAAGTGGACAGTAAAGGACAAGTTGCATAACTCTGGTTGTCATTTTTACGGAATTATGGCCCTTTTTTGACTTAGTAACTTTGAATATATGTAACATTTTGTGTTTAGATCCACTTTACTTCTAAAGTATCAAGGCTATTGCTTTTAAACTTCAAATACTTTCATGCTATGATAAGGGTACTGTACCTGGCAAGTTGAATTTTACCCTGACCTTTGAATGACCTTGACTCTCAAGGTCAAATTATTAAATTTTGCTTAAATTGCCATAACTTCTTTATTTATGATTAGAATCGATTGATACTTTGACAAAACAAACTCTTACCTGACATACCACAATAGACTCCACCCAAACCATCCCCCACGTCCCCCCCCCCGCGGAATCCCCCCCCCCCCCCGAATCCCCCCTCAATCCCTCCCATTATTTTTTTAATTAAATAAATAATCTAATAAATGACCACCACACCCTAATACTTAACCCCTCCCCACCCCCACCCCAAAAAAATTATATTTATGCTCCCGGTAGGGTGGCATATAGAAGTTGAACTGTCCGTCAGTATATCAGTCAGTCCGTCCGTCCGTTCGAAAAAAACTTTAACATAGTTCCATATTTTTTTCACTTTTAAAGATAGCAACTTGATATTTGGCATGCATGTGTATCTCATGGAGCTGCACATTTTGAGTGGTGAAAGGTCGAGGTCAAGGTCATCCTTTAAGGTTAAATGTCAAATTTATGGTGTCTGTCCGTCCGAAAACTTTAACATTAACCATAACTTTTTCAATATTGAAGATAGCAACTTGATATTTGGCAGTCATGTGTATGTCATGATGCTGCACATTTAGAGTGGTGGAAGTTCAAGGTAAAGGTCATCCTACAAGGTCAAAAAAATATAAATAAATTTCAAAGCGGCGTTCTCATGAAGCTGCACATTTTGAGTGGTGGAAGTTCAAGGTCAAGGTCATCCTTCAAGGTCAAGGTCATCCTTCAAGGTCAAAGGTCAAATAAAAAAGAAATCAAAGCGGTGTTCTCATGAAGCTGCACATTTTGAGTGGTGGAAGTTCAAGGTCAATGTCATTCTTCATGGTCAAGGTCATCCTTTAAGGTCAAAATAAAAAAAATCAAAGCGGCGTTATCATGAAGCTGCACATTTTGAGTGGTGGAAGTTCAAGGTCAAGGTCATCCTTCAAGGTCAAAGGTAAAAACAAATCGAAGCGGCGTTCTCATGAAGCTGCACATTTTGAGTGGTGGAAGTTCAAGGTCAAGGCCATTCTTCAAGGTCAAGGTCATCCTTCAAGGTCAAACGTCAAAAAAAATAATTCAAAGCGGCCTTATCATGTAGCTGCACATTTTGAGTGGTGGAAGTTCAAGGTCAATGTCATCCTTCAAGGTCAAGGTCATCCTTCAAGGTCAAAGGTCAAAAAAATATTTTAAAGCTGCACATTTTGAGTGTTGGAAGTTTAAGGTCAAGGTTATCCTACAAGGTCAAAGGTAAACAAACACATTTTTTTCAAAGCGGCGCAATAGGGGGAATTGTGTTTCTGACAAACACATCTCTTGTTTTTTTCAAACATTGTTAAAAAACACAAATATTTATTTTTATTATTTTATTTTTGAAATACCGTCCAACCATCCCACCCAAGAATCCCTCCCCCACCCAATTTTTTTTTATTTTTTTTTTTTGCATTTTTGGAAGATAATGTAATAAATGACCACTCTCCCACACTATACACCCCTCTCCACTCCACCCCTCCCTCCTTTGTGATTGAAATTGAGATAGGTCCCTACACCTTTAAAAAAAATAGATTAGCGGTCTGCACCCGCAAGGCGATGCCCTTGTTTTTATTTGTTATATTTGATTTTAATAATGATCAGTTTTAATTAAATTTACAGGAAGTATTATGATGTTTGTTGAATTAGTCTGAGTCCAAATTTCAACAACATTCTTTTTTTAAACAAGGAGCTATATTGATTTGAATACGTTTTGCGTCAGAAAAGTATCCAAGTGTATGTAACTTACATCGTAATATGCGAGACATCACAATTTCACAGAAAGAAACACCTTAAAGGGGCTTGTTCACGCATTTTCACTAAGATATTTTGTTTAAATAAAATGTGTCATATATTAACAAATAATACCTTAATGATATTTAGACATTTCAGAATCAATCAAGTATTCCCAATAGTGTCTTGTCAACAACAACCATCAATCAAACTCGAAATAATGTTTTAATCCCCCGTAATTTGCTATGTACATACAAACATGCCTTTTACAATATTTAGTTGAGTGTTTGGTGCCCAAGTGTTAGCGGACAAGTTATTACTACAAGTGGGTAAGGGTTCGAATCTCCGTCTGGACAAATGTTCTTGTTGAAATTATGTCAGTGATTTCATTCGGTGACATTTTGATAAACGATAATATTGTTCAACTTTCTTACTTCATAAAGACGTGTCTGGAGCTAATAACAAAAAGTACTTCATGTCAAAGCCGTTATGAGTTACAATCGGGTATATATTAATTCAATATACATACAGATTTTATTTCTAAGAAATTTTTTATTTCAGCATGTTAACGAATCTGTATAAACATTGATTTCATCATATCTATTTCCAATAACCACTCAAATTTGCTTAGAAACCGATTACTTATTAGATAATCAAATGGAATGATATGCTTTTATCGGCAATATGAAACCATATGAACACTAATAAACCGATCAGTTACACTCTAACACGGATGATCTATTAATGACAACAGTGTTGGTGTGTCTAGCCATGCAAAATAGTCGTTTTTCCTCGTTTTGATATAAACGTTATATATTCGTATTGAAAAAATTTCGCACATATAATATAACGTAACATATTTTTGCAGATGTTTTATTGTAGAGTTTATGCTAGAAACACACTACTTTATATATTATATTATCGTTACGTATTTTAGTATCGTATACATTTGAAGTTGTTGATCTTGTTTATTACAAAGAATGATCTCTTTTATTAAATCAACACTCAATTACCAAAGTAGTAAAGCGTTTAAGTATCAAAGATATCGGTTCTACAGATTGGAATTAATTCGTTAATTGTTCATTTGTAAGCATGTCATTAATATGTATGCGTTCCGTCGATCTTAGCAGGAAGCAGTCGTGTAATACATCAACACCACGACGTACATTAATGGTCGTTTCTTAAAAAAATATACTTAACAAAGGCTTGTAGATTCTCGTTACTTTGATAACTATTTAATCAGGAAGAATAAATATAGACACATATAACCAAGCGTAAATAATATATTTCTAATTCAGCTTATTAATTTCCTCGTCTTTATTTAACGAAATGACACTCTAATAGTAAAGGACAATTATAGCATTTTTTAAAGAAAAAATTGTAAAATATTCAGAACAAGAAACAATATTTACTTTTCTTAATGTTCAATAATACATGAACATAGTATCCTTTTGAAATAACAGATTCTTCACTTCGATAAATAACACAATGCGTATCGCATGTCAATCACATAGTATGCACTTCAGGTAATTCTGTACATGTAACAATCATTTGCATCATTACTATAGGAATCAGTCGTCCAGCTGACTCGGCGAGTCCTTTCCCTTCGGTGTGAATGCATATCCTTAAATGTATTAAAAAATATTTTTATCAAATTCTTTTTCTTTAAATGACTAGACGCTAATTAAAAAATAGTTCAATTGAAATAAATGTTCTATGTCAATGATTGCACATTTGGTTCAAGTAATACGTTTTAGAAAATGACTTATTACAAATTAAATTACTAATAATTACCGGTTTGCAATTCGCATCAACACAATTGTCATAAGTTGTTTTTGTTTCTTTTCATATGCTGTTTCTTGTTGACGCGTCACCATTACAGGTAAGATATCAATTTTTTAAACAGATATGTAGCGCATAGTGTGTTAAGGTATGTCTTGATATTCGTTGTCGTATTGTTCGTTTTGAGTATCCTTTGTGTCTAAAACCGTTTTGACCTTCTCGTGATGTCGATGTTGGGGATGTCGATTGGGAAATTTATTTCCGCTTAACCTCTAATGTTTGTGAATGTAAGCCTAACGAAGGTAACAAAGCTTTGTCTTTAGCTGATTCAATTAGAGCATCTCTGGCACACCGCGGTACTGTTTACCCTCAATAGAAGCAAATAGCAATTTCGCTGTCAGTCTATGCACCCGTCAGGCTGCCTGTCTTGCGGGCTTTCCGTTTGAAAACTGATGTGCGTCTCAGCCATTGCTTCAACATGAATTAATAGTTTTTTAATTATAAGTTGATAAGTCGCACGAAAAAATTAGGTAACATGTCAAAGGGCCTTGTCATACTTAGAGGTATGAAGACTAAACTTGTTAAAATGAATAAAAGCAATTTATGTCATAGCCATTATCATACAATATAAAAACATATTTTAAACAAGATGTGTTTGTGAAACACTATGTCCCCCCATATATTTGACCTATGACCTTGGACGATGACCTTGACCTTTCACCACTCTAACTGTGCTGCTCCATGAGATACACATGCATGCCAAGTATGAAGTTGCTATCTTCAATATTGCAAAAGTTATGGAAAATGTTAAAGTCTGACGCAAACACACCAACAAACAGACAAGGCAAAAACAATATGTCCCTCATGCTATAAACAATTGACAATAATTTCAAACTCGATTAGAAGGTATGTCACGTATAAAACTGATATGTTTGCCCGCTAATGCGAAGAGGCACCGGGGCACACTTAATGTCAATAGGCTACTTAGCGTGAAGCAGACATTTAGTTCTTTCTGAATCAAATATATTATTATTTGTGGACATGAACAAGGGTTACCATTTAGAGTATTATGAGTAAAAAAACCGGTGTGCTTCAACTTATAACTAGAAGAATCAAATGTATAATTATCCGATAATGTAGGAGATGTCGAACACTTTAAGAAATGGAAAATGGATTTCTTAATAGTAGTTTCTTGCCAAACAAGTTACGCAATATAAGAACTACAGATTCGTATGTGTGCTATTAATGTGGTCATTGCCCATCCATTAGTATGTCAATATAAATAAGGTTAATGCGCCGTCTTCGTTAGCGGAAAACGAAATTTTAGACACCATCAATTGAATGTACATTATTTAGTTACTTTGATAAGGAAGTTGACTTTGTATACCCTAATCCATTTTATGTACAACCATAATGTTGCTAGAAAAATGGCTGATGACACTCGTATAGAACAAAACTAAAAATATCGAAACAATGAAGACATACAACAGTCTGATGGCATAAACAGTAAGCCAGACGTTTCAATATTTCATTGAAATTTAGTGAAAATGTTCAGATACATAGATATATAAAGTACAATTTTCACAGAATCCTGGAAGTATTATACACGTCTTGGGAATGCTATAATAGTCAGTTATATAAGATGCATCTCTACAAAAGTTGTGTCATTATCGAATGCATACATGCAGTTTCAACTGGACTTTGCTTGTGCGGTTTATTTCGTCAATTTACCTTCGTAGAAATTATGCTCAAAACATGTTTTTTTATACCTTTTTTTATTCTAAATATAGATCTGTAAATTAAAAAAAAATATTATGACTATTTAATAAGCTATTGACTAGATGATTCAAATATACTGGTTTTATTTCGTGACGTGTTTCCCGTCTTACTTGATTTTGCTTTGATTGGCTTGTGTTTCTTCACATATTTATTGAATTTGTTATTGGTGTTTCTGTAACTTGAGTCGATCTGCGAATGGGTATTATACATGAATACTAAAAAATGTAAATATCCTAAATAATGCGTATTCGTTTTCGTTGTTTTAAGACCATGAACGTTATTTATAACTACTTTTGTAAAGTAAAAAGCAAAATATATCGTGCAATTTAGGTTATGCTGCAGAAAAGTGGTACTATCTAGATCAATATCGCACGATACATGGTCAGATTCCAATTGATTTATAACGTTTCAAAATATTTTTCGCATTCTCATTTTCACATTCGGAAACACGTCTTACAACGTTGTTTGTTGCCCTCCACCAGTTTGTTACCATAAGATAAACTAGTATGAATTGGAAGCGTATTGTCCTTTTTGACTTTGTCCCAAATGTGAATGTTAGTTTTGCAGGTACGGTATCAGAATGTAGCAAACAAAATGCAGACTCAATTGCAAAACATGTCTGATACCGCTTGGTTAACGTACTTTTAATAACCCGAAGTCCAAATATTTTGTAATTTATCAAAATGAATTGTTGCCTTTCATCAAATGTTTCGCAAGTCATTTCAGCTGTTTAGTAATGATTAATTTGAAGCTTCAGGAACGTTGAAATCGATTATATCGCGAAATACTATCAACTTAATGTTAGCAACGCATGTATTGCATTGCATATTTTAATGGTAATATATTGAGACAAAGAAACGCTTTGCTTCACAGACACAAATTATTCCTCTTCCGCATTAATGTTGTTGAAATAACAACAAGATCTCCATACGTTTTCTTTTCCTAACGTTATTAATTCTCTGTTACCATACAACCACACTATTGGTTTGACAAACAATCTGAAATAAAGTGAATACCCGCAATATGACCTTTTATTCGCCTATCGAGTTTCGTTACTTTATTTTAAGTACTTAATGAGATGTTGCATGATCAATATTTTACAGTCTGAAAAAAAAGTCGAAATAGCACGCAAATGTAACAAATGACATTATATCCACATACCAAGTTTTGTCGATCGAGATTACGTTCTTTTCGAGTTATCTTAAGATCGTTATTAAAAATTTAAATTACTTCTGTTACACTATCATATGTTACCTTAGCTACCTATTTTTCGAAAAACAAAATGTAAAAACGTGTGTATATTACATTCAGCCTTCTCATACCATAAAACATCATTTACGATTGTTATTATCTTATCTCGTACAGAATAATCGCATGTTCATAGGCTCAGTCAGGTCATATTCTGAATGTGTATTGTTCCGTATTATGTTGCTAGCGTTTCATATAAAGTAAGTGGTTTACTCCCGATTTTCCCAAATTTTGAATTTTAGGATACAAATCGATATCGGAAAATACAGGTAAGTCTTATGACTGGGGCTAAAATCCACCTACAGTTAGGTTCAAATTGTTGTCCGCGTTCGACACTACATAGTAAAGTCGGTCTCGAACGAAAATGGGTTAATTGCGGAGTTTTTCTCTAAGTGTTTCGTGTATTAATTACGTGCATTAATTTAATTTAATTAACTTAACATAAACACAAAAGTGCTTGTCGATTAATATTTTATTTTTATTCGCTCCCATTGAAGGAACTATGGAAGCACTTTATTAACATATTATTTTCAACAACCAACTGTAGATTTAATACCCATAGAAAGTGTAATATGAATGCGTTAAAAACTCACACAATCTCGGTACTTGTTTGTCATTGATAAAGTGCGTTAGCGGGAATTTCTCATTTTCATATTTACATCCACCAAAAACAAGAAATAAGTACACCCTTCGTATGTCGGTAAACTTACGACAAGCATTCATCAATCGTTCTTTGTATTTTCCCTCTGAGTACCGATTCGGTATACTTTCATTTGAGCAGCATACTAACAATACTTTACATCTTATAAAATCGATGAGAATAAAATTATATATTTCCTACATTTTGTAAATTTGTAAACAATTTACAATTTGTAAACCGTCAAGCACAATGCTCATATCTCCGTGTTCATTAATAACAAAAACTACGTGCAGTTTTGCATTTGCCATGTTTCTGATCTGAAATTTGAAATAAGTGAATTTAGGTTGGTTGGTTACGGGTTTTATACCATCAACGGCTTATTTATTTATAATGCACGGATGAAGATTAAAGTGATAGTATGGGCATCTAACAGTGTATAGGTGTCTATCGCAACCGTTGTTTATTATTGGTGTTTTCACTTCATATGCAATTATATTTGTTAATGCAGCATCAACATACTAAAACAATATCCCGGAAAGAGAAAAATAATGCATTTGAATATCAACCGTTCTTTCGTTTGACAACTGATCAGGCATATACGACGTGAACCTAAATTTAGTTTTAGTGCAGATTCGTTCATACGACACAAAGACACAATTTTGTTTTAAGGATCATTTCGCCTTAAAGTGGGTCACTTAAGATATCGAATATAAAATATATTTTATAAACAACTGGTAGCAAGATGAGTTGAAGATAATTGGTCAGTTACCACATTTAACTTACTCTTTTGACCTGTTAATTCTTTTCAGCTCAATTCAACAGTGAAAAATGCCCATAATATCACTTTAATGAATGTTTGTGATTTTTGACCGTTATTTAATTTTAATTTAAATTTTCTTTAATTTTTTTATTAATAGTGTATATATGTAACAAACAAATAATATATAATTATCGCTTTATACATTGATCGTAGGTCATCAAAATAAAGCCCAGTTATGAGCTGTGTAGTTATTTTTATAACGCATGCACGTTTGTTCAATACTTGTGGAATGTGATTCGTGAACCGACCTATCGCTTTTCCTTCTAACCCCTCTTCACACATACTTCAACGGTGTATTGGATTTCTAAATGTGGGACAATCGGGACGACACCAAGAAGGTTAAGTGTACTGACGTAACGAATATAAAAAAGATTGTGTTATAAATTTCTACATAATAGCGACTTTGTCTGCTGAAATGACGTTGATGATGTGTATGACGGGTACTGGGTAACACAATTCCGTTGCATGACGTCTTATTGACCCTGCAGGGTAATGCAGGGTTGTGAACTTTTATTAGGCTCAACCTGCTCTCTCGCTCTGTCTATCTCTTATGTCTGTACGATGCCGTTCAACGAATTTGTCCTGCCGAGAACCCGTCATTACGTGTCCGTACAGTAGTGATTAACCCATTTATGCCTAGTGGACTCTCCCATCCTTCTAAATTGGATCAATTTATTTCCAAAATTAGGGTTGTCTAGTATATTTATTTCTATATTTAGAATATTTCTTACAGAAATTCCTTTAAGCAAACAGCGCAGACCCTGATGAGACGCCGCATCATGCTCATCTAGGTCTACGCTGTTTGCCCAGGCCTTATTTCTAGATGCTAGGCATAAATGGATTAAGACGTTCAACTATAGAGCAAGTGGTTGAAAGGATTAGTAAAGATACGCAACATAATATAAACGTAACCCAACATTATATTATTTTAACCCAATATTATAATGACGAAATACAATGTCAACTTAACCCAACGAAATGTTATCTTAACCCAATAATAAAGTTTATTTAAACCAACGTAATGTTAACTTGACGAAACAGATTGTCTTTGTAGTGGGTGTGGGAGGGCGGGCACATCATTCAATCAAAGCCGTGGAGGTTTAATTGTATTTATTGACGCTGACCAATATAGCTATGACGGAAAAGACCTACACCAAACAATGACAATAATTTACAAACAGAGCAAAACAAACGATACTACGAAATATGAACTAAATGAACTTCACATTAATTAAACTAATTCACACACATTTGATAATGCAATAATACACAATGTTCAATAAATGAAACTGTTTAACTCACCAGGTTGGAATAAAACAACGACTATGGACTTGCATCCACTAGACGGTCTTGGCAAATGCAAGCGTGGTCAGTAATTTCATAATGAAATCAACAGGTACATTTGAATGACCAATGAAAATCTTGCAACAGATCAATCCTAAATAACGATTGGACATGACAACAATTGCACGAGCTTTCATGGGTGAACGAACACTGGCGAGAGGACGAAATTCACACAAAGAAGTAAATGTATGTTATATGAAAAGGGAGATAACAAATTGACCTGTACTACATCTTCATGATGTAAACTTAACCCAACATGATGTCAACTTAAACCAACATAATGTGAACTTTAACCAGCTTAACCCAACAAAATGTCAACTTACCAACTATATGATTTTCTTTCAAGAAATGGCAATGTTGGCGTTCCATAAATAGTTCGTCAATATGTTTTCGGTGTGCTGAACGCAATTTGTGCTTCTTAATTAGAATACTGAGCCAACACGTCTTGATGATATTGGTGTCGACAATGTTAAAGCATACAAATTCTGGATTAAAATACGATTTATGCGCAAGTTAATCATTCCGAATGCGCTATTTCTCGCTGGTAAGGGAATTGCGGACGTGGATTTTAAAGGAAATGAGCGTTTTAGAAGTGTTCATAAATACAGATTACAATTCAAGCTAAACCAATAATTTGATTTAAGGATTATGCTCGTTAAAGTTTTGTTTCAGAGTCGTCTGCCAGCAAACTACGGAAACGTATATGGTACACCCCGATAATATGCCCGTGCCGGATTAATTTATATCGACTAATTGTGAAATAACATGGTATGTCGACATAGTTTTGTAGTTTTGTCCCACTAAATTTTACTCGCCATAACGACATTAAGTTAAAGTCTCGACATAAATGTTTCCGGCTTTTCCCGAAAAATTATTTGGTCGACATCATCTAGGTCGACAAATCAACACGATTTTTGGCGTCATGCTCTTGTTAAAATGACTTGCCATCATAGTTTTAGTCGACACGATGAGTTATTTTCTGGTACCATGTTATTTCACAGTAAGTCGATATAAATTAATCCGGCATGACCATATTATTGGGGTGTACCATATACGCTTCCGTAACAACGTAATATTTCTCAAGACATCATAATTACTATTTATTGACATGTGAATGCTTCGATGTTTTTTGAAAATTCAGAAAGACTTTCTTTATTTCAAGAGTACGTAAAATATAACCAATTATTTGTTAAGACAGCTGGAAACGAGCATCCAGCAATTGTGGCGTCGGTTATTTGTATATCTTGTATCAAGCAATATTGTATTTAATAATTCGGCATGGCTTTTTGCGTGCATTATTTTATGTTATATTTGATATTAATGGGGGATTAAAACACACAGCCGTGTTCTGCAGTAATGACTATAAATTTAATTTAAGAAATTTCTGATGTTTGCATATTCAAAAGTTTGTTTTAAGTATTGAAAATATTTGGACATAATTGTTATTGACATAAAATGTGGAAAATGTGAGTTTGTGAATAACTGAGTTATTATATTGGTTGTGTTATTGTTTTGTTAAGTATATATTACCTGTATTCCGATTTAACTTATATTTAGGTGTAGAGATTATTCGTGGTATTTTTCGATAAAGGATTTGATGTGTTACACGGTTCAAAACAAATAGATTAACTTCGTGCTAAATCCCTTCAAAATATACCAAGAAACTTACTGTACCTGGATTTATCCCTCCATATTGTACACTAGGGAATGCGTCATTCAACTAAATGTCATGTCATCTCGATTTATCCCTCCATATTGTACACTAGGGAATGCGTCATTCAACTAAATGTCATGTCATATAACTATTTATTTTAAAGCAAGAGAACGATGGAATAGTGAACTTCCTTAACACCATTAATCTAATTCAATATACGAAACCCTAGTTGAAAACACGAAATAAATTGTATATTGAAATAAATGTGCACAATGAATAGCACTACGAAAATGCGTACGTTTCTACGATTGCATTTTTCTTGGCTAATGATTGTTTTAAAGTGTGTCCAAGTGTACTATTTGTGTTATAAATATACCCTTTGGTAAAGGTTGTTAAAAAAATAGCAGTTCAAAGTAGATCGTTATGCAAGTAACACTGTTAATAATTATACCAGTTAGAGAAAAAACCGAACCATAATTATAATACTGTAGGATGTGACACGCGTTTGTTTTAAGTTTATGAGGTCCGTTCGCACCTGAGGCAGCATTATGTGAGGACCATGTGTGTGTCACAGCAAAGCGCCAACACCGAGCTTTGAATTACAGCTTCAATGTCAAGATTTTAAATTTTTACAAAAAAACATTCTATTTTGGTGTGTTTTTTGTGAGTCGAAGAGTAAAAAGTATAAACCCAACTTCTACGGTATGGTAACATTCAACCAAACGCACTTGCGCCAGGAATGTTGACCCATTTATGCCTAGTGGACTCTCCCATCCTTCTAAATTGGATCAATTTATTTCCAAAATAGGAAAATCTAGTATATTTATTTTTATATTTAGAATATTTCTTACAGAAATTCCTTTAAGCAAACAGCACAGACCCTGATGAGACGCCGCATCATGTGGCGTCTCATCTGGGTCTACGCTGTTTGCCAAGGCCTTTTTTCTAGATGCTAGGCATAAATGGGTTAATTGAAACTGGATCGCTTACGTGAGAAGGGCATGTACATAAAGCCGCACCGAAGCTGAAATAGTAATACAGTTTTAAAATATTGCAGAATGAATTAGTTGGACAATACAGCTCGACGTTTCCGTACGAAGCAAATGATTTTCTTGTACGTAAAACAAATATGCAAGATTAAGTTTGTTTACGTTGAAGAAAAATGCGTGGTAACCTAATGTTTGACTTGTTCGTTGACTAAAAGCTGCTTATAATATTTGAAAGTTTGTACTGAACTGATGAAATGTAGTTGTAGGTTCTAACATCTAGAAGAAAGACTAATTTAAAAGAAGCCCGACCACATTGAATGACGTAACGTATATAACGCCATTAACAATAATGACGTCAGAAGCGATATTATAAACCCCAACTAAGGGCCCTATCACAAAATAGTTACCGAATATTAATTTCCTAATTCAATATGGAAATATTTTTAAATCGACTTTAAAACCTTAGGAAATAAATTCCAATATTGATTTGTGTAAAAACATCTCGTTTTTGACGAATGCATATGACATTTCACCACAGTCGGGTTTCCCAATTATGACACTAATTTGATATCTTGTTTAAGAAAGTATTTGCACGTTTGATTTGAGAGATTGAATTATTTTGTCTTAATGAATGTAACAACTAAGTGTTGTATATTACAGATTCTGAATATCTCTGATCTTATTTGTTTTGAGTGTGTATTACAAATATCTTAAAACACATATATTTACAATTAATTACTTAAGATACCTTTTACAAAATATTGAAGCTAACTATGAAGCCGGGCGCTTTTGTGATTTAAGTTGATTTCATAACAGGCAAACAGTGGCATTTTTGAAAGCCTATTGTTCGATAGCTGAGACAGATTTCCGAGGAATTTATTATGACAATCGTATGTGTCCGCAGCTCTTTAACCAGGAATGCATTATCAATGTCGTAGAATTGTTAAGTGCTTCTAACGTCTTATCAACACTCTTTGTATGCATGTGTGTTACCCGGGATTTAACAAAATCGCTTGACGTAATTTCCTCAGTTGATCGTACTATTTGCAAGCAGGAAGTATCACGTTAAGTAATTTTACAGTATATTATGTCGATAATAAACAATTAGCAATGCCAGTTAGCATTATCACATGTGAAATGTCTAATGCGGATACTTTGTCACATTTGGTCAATAACTATATATATTTGTCAGTGTCACTCTTACATCGTTTATAAAAATGAATTCCATACGAAGTCGGCGTTCTATATCACAGACAGTCCGATTTCTATACTGCACGCTCACAATTATCAAGTGTGTTATTTCTTGGTATAGGCATTGACAGAGCAAGACACATGTATAACTTTTTAGAGCGTTTACGAGAAAGTGATTTGAAAAGGTATACGTAGCCGAGGCATTCCACACTTTACAGATATAACATATTAGCCGTGCTCTGTGAAAAGAGAGTTTAATGCATATGCGTAAAATGTCGTCCCGTATTAGCCTGTGCAGTCCGCACAGGCTTATATGGAACGACACTTTCCGCATAAACTGGATTTTTGCTTCGAAGATACTTTCTTGAAACGGAAAAATATCATAAAAGCAGAAAGTGTCGTCCCCGATTAGCATGTCTGGACTGCACAGGCTAACCTGGGACGACACCTTATTCACAGGCATGAAACCCCCTTTTCACATAGCACGGCCCATATTGTTAACCTAATCATTTTAGTATATATGTACATGAATCGCCTTATTCCAAAGTAAACAGAATCGTGCTCGGTCACTTTATTAAATTAATTAACGTCAATAATTAGAAATCGCATCCATTTCCACTAACTAACATCACCAATTGCGGTCATTTAACATTATTTAACGCGGTGCTTTTACTAACAAAATATGACCTATATTCATAATCACGTATGTTTTCTGCGATACATCTTTTGGAAAACTGTAAAAGTATTGTGTTCATCATTACTGCATGTATGTCACCTTAAAAACGTTTCCATATATGTGAACAGAACTTCGTTTGCCCTCCTTTAAATTGTATAAGAGACGACGACATTCAACTGATTGGGTAATAACCGTGTTGTAAACCAGACAAGAATCCAGTCTTAAATTAAATTTACACAATTGATGTCACTTTGAATACGAATGATTTCTTCTGCAATGGCAAAGAAGCCAACGTTGAATTGAGAGACCCGACCGTCGCTTTGAATGTACATGCATGTATTTTAGTGCTGTCATTGCCTATTTCCAATAGTAATCGTTTTAAAAGTAAACATAGAAATAAAATGTGTATTGTTCTGTGAAAATTGGGCTTAATGCTCGTGCGTAAAGTGTCGTCCAAGATTAGCATGTGCAGTCCGCACAGGCTAATCAGGGACGACACTTTCCGCTGTTATGGTATTTTTAGTTTCAACAAGGTCACTCCTTACCGAAAATCAAGTTCAGGCGGAAAGTGTCGTCCTTGATTAGCATGTGCGGACTGCACAGGCTAATCTGGGATTACACTTTACGCACTTGTATTAAGCCCAATTTTCTCAGAACATGACTCAATGATTTCAATGTATGCGTATCACTATTAACGCATGTGAACAACACTCCAGTGAACAGACCCAGTTTAACCCATTTAAGCCTAGTGGACTCTCCCATCCTTCTAAATTGGATCAATTTATTACCAAAATTAGGGATGTTTAGTATATTTATTTCTATATTTAGAATATTTCTTACAGAAATTCCTTTTAGCGGCGCAGACCCTAATGAGACGCCGCATCATGTCTCATCTGGGTCTACGCTGTTTTCCAAGGTCTTTTTTCTAGACGCTTGGCATAAATGGGTTAATGTTGCAAGACTGTAGCTACCCATTTTGTAATAAGCGTACCGTTAAAGTAATAATTGTTGTTCAACATCAAAAACAATATAGTATATAGGTTAGCATGCAAACTATCATAGCAAAACCATGCATATCAGGGGGAACATTAGCACTTAAAGAGACCGATACATCTTTACCTAAACATAACAGCATGCAATTCCATAACTCACACTAGTGTTCAGTATGTGTTGATTAAGAAAGACGATTGTTATAAACGACTAATGCATTAATAATCACAAATATTTACGAACGCTATTTAATGTTCATTCCGCATTCATTATAGATGACCAGAGTGTATTCTCAAGGGAATACATACGACTGGTGTTCTTTCGTATGCAAATTGTGAAATAATGTCATGGTTATGTAATGTTCCCTTATGACATGTGTTTATACGCATACTTGTATAACTTAGTAACTTAATGAGACACTTATATGAATTTTGAGATACGACGTTCAAACAAGTGAAAAATAGGTGTTGAGAAATACTCACCGTTAACTACTATGTCATTTAAAAAATGTATTTGAACACCATGAACGAAGTACCAACTAGACCAGAGTTTCGGGTTGAACGTGTTGTGTTTTTACATTTCGGGCACTTTCATCATTCGATTAAAAGTTAGTGAATATATTCGGCCATATGCGGATATGAAGGTAATCGCATAACTTATATAACCAGTTCATACTCAGATTTAAAGTCCAAACATATAGCTATGTTGTGTTCATATACTTTTGAACCTCGTGATATTAAATATCTCATCTTACAACATATAGTCTGTAATTATTGGCAGCGTTTATGGATGCAATTATCCGGACTCATGTTTCTCCTACGGTATTGTTATGGATCTCATATTTGTAAAAGAACGAAATGATTTCCCTATTGCTGTACGCGTTAGTTTTCACATCAACGCTACTAACGTGTACTATGTTTTGTAGTTTTGATTCATGAAAAGATTCATTAACCCATTTATGCCTAGTGGACGCTCCCATCCTTCTTAATTTGATCAATTTATTTCCAAAATTAGGGATGTCTAGTATATTTATTTCTATATTTAGAATATTTCGTACACAAAGTCTTTTAAGCAAACAGCGCAGACCCAGATGAGACGCCGCATCATGCGGCGTCTCATCTGGGTCTACGCTGTTTGCCAATGCCTTTTTCTAGACACTATGCATACATGGATCAAATTAATTGATTGAACAAACCTACCAAAAAAAAAACTGTAATATTTTGAATAGTTTAAAATATTGGTTATAACAAGGAAACCCATATAATTACAAAATTCGATTGCACTGTGGTACGAACCCGGGACCATTAAACGGAGAATCTAACGCAATACCACTGTTTACAAATTGGTCGGTAGGTTAAGTACTGTGTCGGTAATGTACGTTTTCCGCTATAATTTAATGAAAAGCATTACAAAACACCTTGTGTCGATGTTTTCCTTCTAAAGTATGAATAGAACATACAATTTTAACATGTTTACAATTTAACGCGTGTCGTGAATTGGTATATGACATTCGTATCAAATATATAACTTCTTATCTATATAATATATTTATTTATTTAAATTGTCGTCATCGTACCATCGCGTTCTCGCATTTTCGTTCTCGTATTCTCGCCATCGTATAGTCGCATTTTCGTAATCGTATTGTCGCATTTTCGTCAACCTACTCTCGCGTTCTCGCCCTCTGGATTATAATGTGTAACCACGAGCCATAACGGTAAACGGTAAGCGCCAACAATATACTTGTTAACGTAGCCACAATGTGTGTTATATCAAATGACGTTATCACGTGTGCGTTAAAGTGATATTATGGGCATCTAACAGTTTAAAGGTGTCTATCGCAACCGTTATTTATTTTTGGTGTTTTCACTTCATAGACAATTATATTTGTTAATGCAGCATCATCATACTAAAACAATATCTCGGAAAGAGAAAAATAATGCATTTGAATATCAACCGTACTTTCGTTTGACAACTGATCATGCATGTACGATGTGATAACAAATTTAGTTTTAGTGCAGATTCGTTCATACGATACAAAGACACAATTTTGTTTTACGGATCATTTCGGCTTACAGGACTCACTAGTCACGTAAAATATCGAATATAAAATATATTTTTATAAACAACTGGTAGCAAGATGAGTTGCAGATAATTGGTCAGTAACCACATTTTAACTAACTCTTTTTACCTGTTAATTCTTTTCAGCTCAATTCAACAGTGAAAAATGACCATAATATCACTTTAAGTTGTGCGGTGTTCAAGTAATCGGCACGTGATTGGGAAGCTAACAGTAATATAGGGTAAACGTATATACGGTGTGCAGAACGTAATGTGTGTGACCTGCTTGGATTGCTGAATAAACTCTTCTTGAATCCTTGAATAATGACGTCCAACAGTGTTACAGCTTTCGAATTGTCGATTAAATTGCAATATATGTGTAAGTTAACTCATTTCAGAGCCGCTCTTTATCGCTTTTTACGAGATTGTAGACAGATGACATGGGGAAAATAGACATGTTATAAGTACTTATAAATGCAGATTGAATTTGATGTTGAAATATAACAACGCTTACGATCGTTAAAGTGTTTTTACTTATTTGTCTACCGGCAAACTGTCAATTACAACGTAACATAACTCACATCAAAACGATACAATTACTATGTTATTTATATGTGAATGCCTTCGATAGTTTCTCAATATAAATGCAGACTTATTTCACTTGGAGAGTACGTAAAATATAACCAAGTGTGTGTCACGGCAGCTCAGAGGAAGCGTGCAGCTATTCGGGCTTCGGTTATTTGTATCTCCTGTCACGCAATATTGTTTTTAATAATCCGGAATACGATATGAGTTCAACATTTTCAATTAAATTTAATCAAAGGAGTACAGACGTCGTAAAAGAGTTTAAGAAATCCATTCTCAAATATATTGTGGTTTATAATATGAATCATTTATGATAAAACAATTGCTTTCCCTTTCGCACAGCATTTTGAGCATATACAAAACACCTCTTTATATAAAATACATCATCTTACATATTTTTTCTCGTAACTTTGTACGTCGTCTATCAGGAAACGGTGTCGAAATAATCGGCGTCCTTTTACATGAAATTATGCAGAGACAAGCTGAACAACTTGTAATAGTTTTGTTTGCCTTACATGGCATCTTCTATTTGTTAAAGCCAATACGAAAAAAACGCTATTGCAATTAGAAATGTAGTATTTCCAATACAAAGGCGCAATTATTTATACGATTTTCTGGGTTAATTTTTTTCCGAAATAAAACATACATTCGAAATGCGTCAATCTTAAATTTATCGCAAAACAAGTACAAATGCAAACACAGTAACATCATTATACTAGTGATGATTGCATGAATTTAAAACGTGCTTTTTTAAATTGACGCATGTTTACTTGAACAACTTTTATCCAAAATACTAACCCTTTGAATGCTGGGAAATTTGTCTTCTGCTAAAATGTCGTCTGCTGAATTTCTAAAATTAGCATTTTATTCGATTTTTTTCAAAGAATACTATCAGAAAAGCAAACAGTTTGGATCCAGATGAGACGCCACGTTCTGTGGCGTCTCATCTGGATCCAAACTGTTTGCAAAGGTCTTTAAAATTCGGTTCCCGCACTGAAAGGACTAAACACATGTCCAAATGCGTTATATGTCAAACGGTTTACACTTGTGTAGTATTAATTCCTAGTAACTTTTGTATAAACTCACGCTTTATGTATTATAGTATGTACTTTGTGTACTTTATAGTTTAATGATACTATCTAGTAATCAAGCAAACGTGATAATTGATTGAAAGTTCTATTTGATTAGCTCTACACGAGTAAAACATTGTTATGCCATAGTGTTAAACAATATCAAATTAATTATTCACCATAGGAAAATAAACCAGATAGCGTATAGCATACGGAAAGCATATCATATACGCACTTGTCGTTAATACAGACACTGTTAAGGAGTTAAGTATAGTGTAGCACGCGATATTACGTGATATGATAACATATAAGGGGTCCTTACTTTTTACAGCTGAACTCTGGCTGGCTGTATTGGTCTCTTGAAAGATAAAATATGGCATCAATGGTGCTTTTATTAATCATGTATTAAATAGATGTATATAATAATTTTCTTCCACTCATAACAAAAGTGAGCAAAATTCGAGCATTTTTTATTACCCTAAAACAGTTCACAATGTTTCATACTGTACATAAAATGCAAAAAGTATTGACTAACGGCAATATGCTACACAGCACTGAGACACGCTGACATAAGTGTCGCGTTCTGAGAAAACTGGACTTAATGCATGTGTGTAAAGTGTCGTCCCAGATTAGCCTGTGCAGTCCGCACAGGCTAATCAGGGACGACACTTTTCGCTTTTATGGTATTTTTAGTTTCAAGAAAGTCCCTCCTTACCGAAAATCAAGTTTAGGCGGAAAGTGTCGTCGCTGATTAGTCTGTGCGGACTGCACAGGCTAATCTGGGATGACATTTTAAACACATGCACAGACTCAATTATAATGTATAGTATCGATGTCAGTTACTTCAAAAACACATCATGTTTGGTTGCGCCAGACTTATGAAGTGGCAATAATCGTCAAACTTCCTGTCCTCACAACTTCAAAGTGATGTAGGTGTATAATGGTTAATGCGGTCGTAGCTTTAAATTGCGGCTTAAATGCTGTATTCCGAATTTGTTAAAATTACTTTCCCATACTTCTGATTTTACGTGCTCGATTTACTGTCACGCGAAATGGGTCATAAGGTTTATGCTTATATGATTTTTTTTAAAAACATATAGAGAATGATAGATTAGTGTTGATTATAGAACAGGTTTATCATGCGAGGCTTAGAAAACAAAAAGCACGAGCCTTGGCGAGTGCTTTTTTGTTTTCGTGCCGAATACTAACCTATTATTCTATTTATCCCACGTTTTATTCAGTAAACCTTTTTATTTAAACATAATTAGTTTGACCAGGTATGTGTATCATCTTATACACATACCTGGTTTGACTGGATAATTTCGCGTTTTCATGAGTATTTGTCGTTCTTTGATAATGACTGTAGTGTAACCACTAACCAAGGTCAGTGTATTACTCCGCGTTCCAAAAATAACCGCTGATTAAATAATCATTTTTTAAATCAGAATATCGTTCTGTGACAAAGAGTCGTGCGTTATCAATAACAATTTTATTCATATTGAATTGCAAATCTACAAGTTGTATAACATCAATATAACATTTAGTTGTTATATACAAGGAACTACACGTGTTCACAACGTAGCCTTACAACGTAGCGCGTGCCGTTCATTATAGATGAAATTTAATAAACGGGGCTTTGATCAACCGAATTCGCTGTAAAAGTGGGATAAATACAAATACAGGGCGACTTAAACATGTCAATGCTTGAGTTCAAGATGTAAATATGTATTATGTTTTACGACATTCGTGTTACCCAGTGCGTAAGTAATTCCATTATAGGGCATAAGGAATAACCTCTAGGAATATATGTTATAATGGATGTTATTGCCATTTATGGGCATCATTATTCCTATGATATCCTGGTCAGTTGTTCACCCTAATTTTGTGAATGCTTGCATAGACGTTTGAACATATGTCACGTGACTTTCTTTTTGAAATACATGGTTATAAGTTATATGAACAAAATGTATTTATGAAAGCGCAAAACCCTGTTTTGTATCAGGTGAATCGGTATCAACAATTCTCAATCAAATAACGATTGGTTGATGGTTATTATTATTTATGTGGCTTACTTCAATTTTAAGTTATGGTCTACTTCGGCAATATAGTATGGTGTGTTAACAGTTCAAAACAATTTTTTTAGCATGATTGTAGACATTGTTTTATCATTTTCATTATTTATCCTGATTTAAAAAAACGCATACTTGTGCTTAAGCTTAGCTTATGTTGATCGGAGAAATACGTAGTTCGAAGAGTCCATTACAATATAAGGCTTACGAATGCGCCAGCATCATTCTTTCATTCTGTACGAATTCAAAATCCTTGTGAAATTAAATGGCATTATGCAACTTGCATAAATGCAGTATTATCTGAATATTTATATAAAATAAGAAATAGAAATGTCGACAGATTTGAATTGACAACCCGTGTGTTGAATACAATCATGATCATTAGGCACTGTATATATTATCTATGTATAGTTCTCCGGTGAGGGTATTAATATGACGCCATTTAAAAAATAAAAAGAGCTAAGGGGGTTTAATGCATGTGCGTAAAAGTGTCGTACCAGATTAGCCTGTGCAATCCGCACTGGCTAATCAGGGAAGAAACTTTCACCTTCTATGATATTTTTAACTCCAGACCAAAAACTTTTGCATTTTTAAGTAATTGTCGCATTTCATACAAACTATTCAACAACAAAAAACACAATTCTAAATAAGTGCAACGTATTTGCGTTGAGAGTACACTAGTAACATTCTGTATGAATCACATATGTCCGTGATTTTATTGATCCTTAATACTTTTCATCATATTTTTCATGACAACACGTGGGTAAATCACATTATTTCGCATGCTTAATGAACGTGTTTTGTTTGAAACAACTGTGAATGCATGTTGATGAGCATGAAATACTTCTACAAACTTCCACGTCCATGCCGGAAAGCACGTTCAGATCTGAGAGTAAATTAAATTACTTCCATTGTATAAGAGGCAGCCTATTTTAACTCAGTTTGCAATGATCAGTTACAATGACCATGTCATCCGCACGACAGGCACTTGTTCTTTAACTTGATTTACGCAATGAATAACATGCGCGTTTTTGCGATACAATTCTTCATAGATAAGCACGATGCAGGAATGTCGGGTAAGTTGGAAAAACGCTATTTCGGTGAAATTTGAGAGATCGTTGCGTTTAATTTGACATTACACAAGCATTTGCTAATACGCGTGTGTTATTTCTGTTCAGTAGTTTGTACCCTTTGTATTTTAAGTGGATGCTTGGATTTTGATATGTTTCCAAAGAGTAAATAGTGTTTTGCATGTACTTCGCATATATCGATATTCACAAATCAACTTAATCGTGTAAAGGGACTTGCATACAGTGGCATTAGCAATTCGTGTTTTATTTGTATTATACACATTAATATATATATATATATATATATATATATATATATATATATATATATATATATATATATATATATATATATATATAATTTATTTATATTTTTATATTTTTTTATTTATATATTTGTTTATTTGTATTTATTAATTTATTTATTTATGCACACACGAATGTGTGTTTAAAACCTATTGAACGTTGAATAGTTTAAATAAATGGATTAATTAAATATTGTTTATTATCATAATAAACATCGGTAATAAAATAAACAACGGATTAATTCAAATAAAGAGCAGTATTCGGATAAAAACACATGTTGCTTCCTTCTCCGTAAAAATCAGCGTATTTTACGATTTTTTTTATTAAGTTGAAAATTGGATTTGTGTTAAGGAGAACGCAATTATATGACATCATGACGTAAATTGAGCTTCATATGTTTCAAGTATTGAGCGATAATACAAGCGTTCGTTCGATTCCAACATGATTTTTATATCGGTTTGCAGTTTAAATTAAAACTACATTGTATATGTAACTTTGCTATGTTAAAGTTATGTGCTTATGTCTTATTTATCTGAGGGTATTATTTGTGTTTTTTGTATATATGAGGTAGAATTTTACAATATATACATCATTCTATTCACGAGACAATACTTTGACTCGATTTAATGACAAAATTATGTACAAACATATGTTTTTAAGCTTTGTTTCGTTTATTTTGGTTTACATATTGTTACTCGTGGTTGCAGAAACATATATCTTTAATTTTTAGTGATTGTTTTCTATACACTCGTGAAATGAAATTCATCTATACACTGAAAGAAGAAAAAAACTCTGTACCGCCTACGCAATCTCATAAAAAAAACATTAATTTATTTGGTTACATTGTGTGTTTAAGACCTATATTGATCAGCTCAGGGAAAGATATTAAGGGATTAATTAAATGCGACATATTTGAACTTAAGTCGTGTTTAGTAAATTAATATACACTAAAGGATACAGATTATTGTGCGGAACTTGTTGATGCGTCTCCTGATTAAAAAACACGCCTGTATCTTCTTAAATGCACCGAAAGCTTGTACCTAATTATTTGTAGTGTTGGTTTGTAGACCATTTGTGTGCTTTGTAATCTTATTTTTCTAATTAGTCTTCTTCATCTCCATCTTCTCTCCTTCGTTGCATTATTCTGCTTCGTCGTTTATCCCGAGAATACCACTTAATTATAAATTAACATGCAATAAATAACGATTTTCCGCAATGTCTTACGTTTCCCGTTCGCAAGCAATGACAATGTACAGGCTATACATCAATTAGCGGATGCTTCGATGAAGCTAGGGGATAAGTTACACTTTATCTTAAAAACTGACAGTTTGTCACCAGATAAATGGACATAAGTCGCCTTCTGCAACGCCAGCTACTTTATCTGACTTATGCTTTAGATATTAAGTTATTTATTTTGCTATTTCCATGCAAGAGAATAACCCAACAACTATCTCAACGAACAAATAATATTGCTAAATTATATATGATAATCAATTATGTAACTTATCATATCAAAAGACGCTTACCTTGATAGCTCAAACGCATCACATATTACTTACATACGTCCCGTTCTATTGCTATTTTAGTAAATGTATATCAATGAAAATCACATCCTATAAGGAACAGTAAGTTATGCGTTCAATCAATCTGAAGATAATAAAATATTCCTTCGATTTAAAACCGTTTGATCACCATAATTGAGCGATGTTTATTGCATGATACTACATAGCTGGTCTTTTTTATTCTCATCGTGTTCGTTATTTATTATTAGTATACTTATAAGCTGTGTCATAAAGGTGCAATGTATTTCGTTTAACTATTATTTGTTTGCCAATACAACAAACTTACTTGCAGGTAAAACAAAATGCACCAAGGTAACACAATTGCAACAATTAATATTAAGCGACGTTTGTGTGGGGTAGAGCAACCAGCAACCAATATCGCAACGATTTACTTTTTATACAACATTTTAAAAGCGAGTTATTTCGAAAACCTTCTATCCAATATGTATTCATACAGCATACTTTTTATCGGACTATCTTCATTATTTCTGGTTGATTTAATGGAAGGATCGCAATAAAGTCAGTGACGTTATTAGTTTCAATTTCCCATATGTAATGGCCCAAATGGGATATAAAACGGTTATGTGGACAAAAACATGTTTTGTTTCCACATGTTTTATTAATCTTTGCAAAATTACTTTTTTACACATATCACTCTCTGAAAGTTTATTAAATGGTGTTAGGCTTCCAGTTATTTTCTCGTGGTAAATACTTGGGAACAATGGCAAATCGCTGCACATAAATCAGATGTAAGAATTGCCGATAAAGCTGGGGATTATGGTACACAACATCAAGCACAGCGACAGTTGATGAATGAAACGCTTGACATCCGTCTCCCGCTAAAACCTTCTTTATTTGTTGCACCGTGAATCCCAAGTTGCATTGGAAACCTGAGTTGCATTCCATGTTATGGGAATCAAGTTAAGTTTATCTGCATGTTATCAAATACGGTACTTTCAAGAATACGTTTAAATCATAAAGATAAATCCTTGTCAGTTGCAACAATAATAGACCAGTTGAATGTTATTGTTTACATTCGGGATTTTCCGCGCATGCGGACTGGCTGGTTGGCAAAAAAACACTGGTAGTAACGTAAAACATGTATACATGTCGTTTGTTTAGTCAATAAAACGATACAAAAATCCGAAATAAACATTAAAACTCTTTAATAATAGTGCAAAAATATAATATCTAGTACCAATAAATGTATTTTCATTAATATAATCTCCTCTGTATAAAAATACGAATTAGTTATTTACATCAGAGTAAACGTGGTCGGAAGACTAAAAACTGGCAATCCAACAAAACAAAACAATAAATATTCTTTCCTTTTCTTTGTGATTGTAAGATTTTGGTAAATTATATTTCAAAGATAATAACACATACATTAATTTGATTATGATGAAGTGGTGTAGATATTGTTATTGTACATAAGCGAGCGAAAGTGTAAGAGGGGCATTTAATCAATAATAAAACGAAGCCCTAAAAGCGGAATACATTACAATTTATAAACATTGTAGTAATTTTATTTTCCATTGCATGAATTACCGTTTCGTTTTCATCGAATGACAATATCATAAAGTTTAGCACACATATGAAAAACAAGAACTGCATATTAAGCAAACTAAACTGTCTTTGCGTGCACTCTCTTTCCTGGTGATAAGGAGTGATAACAATCCATCATTTTATGATAAATAAATCTAGATATTGATTTATTTAACGCAAGTATTTTGTTACCCTTTTGTTGTTTGCTTGTTTTCATGATGTCATTTCGTACACTACAGAAACGTACAATCTTAACACGTAATAGCCGAGTTTACATTTGCCGGTACTCGTTAAATACGTTAATTGTGTAGCAATGAAATTGGATTACCGGAATAAACCCCCTTCGGAAGAAACCCCCTTCGCTAAAAACGTCAGGGCGGAAGAAACCCCCTTTCATAGTTTGCATACGCGGAAAAAAAAACTCGCTAGTTTTGCATACGCGGAACAAACCCCATTCGAGTTTTCAGACAGGCGGGATAAACCCCCTTCGTGTTTTCAGACAGGCGGAATAAACCCCCTTCCTAAGTGTTAAGTCTTTCCCTTGAACATGTCGGCGGCATGGATGTGCTCTGTTACTGACTTCACTACGGTGAGCTGAAACATAAAGCATACATATCGATGAAACAGGTCAATCGTTTTACTTATAATATCAAGTACTTATTCATTTGTCCGAGCCTTTTTTAAAATGTTAATATGACTAATATAGCGATACTCAGATGTGACGAATTGGAATTTTATGCAAAATTAATATTATATAAAAATAATCGCAATACATGGGTTTCGTAAAAAAAGACTCATTTATTTTTGAGTATAAGTACATGGTATAATATTACTTACCTCTAGATCAGTGGTAGCAATAGCACGGCATTTCTGTGAACCCCGTTGGTCACACTCCCAACGCTGGCTAACCGCTGACTTTGCTTTCTTCGTGTAGCAGTACCCATAATGACACAACTTCTGCCCACCCTTGTTGTTATTGATGATCTCCATTATTGATATATTCGAAATACCAACAATGTGTATATATATATATATATATATATATATATATATATATATATATATATATATATATATATATATATATATATATATATATATATATATATATATATATATATATACATACCAATTTATCGAGAAAATGTAATTAAAAAAACTGTACATAACTTCACACGAGCCGCAAAGGCGCCGATCATGACACAACTTCTCATCATTATCTACAATAGCCGGTACATTAAAGGACCTTTTATATAATTAAATGCAGGTGCGAATATCTATTTCCAAACTGTTATGTTCTGAGTAAAGAGGTGTACCGGCCGTTTGTTCACAAGTTGTTAATGACGAGATGCTCGTGTGAATTTGTCTTGCACGCGTTTCAGTGAGATTATACCATTTTATATGCGTTAACTTGTACTTGATTGATAAAAATAACAAACACACAAAATTAGCGCCCACAGCCGATAGTGACGACGATATTTCGTACATATTTTCCTATAATAACCGAAGCATTAGTCTTTTTAAAAAATTGAATCATGCAAAAAAACGTGCTTCCCGAGACCTTTCTGAAAATGAAAGTGAATTTCTGTAAACAGTTACCGTGCGTTTAAATGTAACTAAATCGTCTGGAAGGGGGGTGTGTTCCGCTATGGAAGGGGGTTTATTCCGCCTGTCTGAAAACTCGAAGGGGGTTTGTACCGCCTATGCAAAACTAGCGAGGGGTTTCTACCGCGTATGCAAACTATGAAAGGGGGTTTCTTCCGCCCTGCCGTTTTTAGCGAAGGGGGTTTCTTCCGAAGGGTGTTTATTCCGTACACCATGAAATTGCATCATATTTTTTAATTTATAGTTATTAACACTCTATTATTATGATTAAACAGGCTTATATATACATACACTTATTCCTGTTAATCCATTTCGGACAAATATCTTCATTGTTTTAAATATGTTAAAATATGTTATTAAAGCAACTGTTTCGTATTTCGGCTTTACAATTTTGCTTAGATGATCGCTCAATATGCCAAGAGATGACATGGAAGTATCATAAATTGTGTTTAATGACCAGACACTTGTATGCCACGTGTGGTTTATTCAGGGGCCCAAGAATAGGTCCCTGGATTCATGACACCATGTGTTCTTTGTAATTGTTTGGACAGTATCCGATCATAACGAGATAATCGCTTTATGATGAACAAAGGTGCAATAAAACACCGGGTTAAAAACGCTGAAACAAAGAGTGTCAAAATTGGTGTGAATAATTAAATAAAAACAATAACATTTATCAAGGGAATTTATTTAATGTGTAACAAGGCAAGTTTTTACAGGCATAAATGTTCAAATCAGTTACTATATGTTGCGTACATAAAGTCGATCTATTTGCTGTTTGTTTACATCCTTATTTTTGTTCGTTCATTAAATTTGATTTATTCTGAAAGAATTTCAATATCAGAGAATTTTTTATCTAAATAAGGGTCGCGAAGATGTGCCAAGTAGAGATTTTTATGGTAGCCGCATACCGCGCTCGTATATTGTGTTCCACTCCTGTAAAAACAAATAATAGTAAAAACAAATGATAACAACAATATAATCGTTCCAAAAATGCATTTCCTTGCACACTTATGTTTTATTCAGACATAGTTAGTAAAATTATATTTGATGTAGTGCATGATTATAAAATAAAAACGATGATTATTTCAACCTTCTCTATATGCGCTTATATGAATTTAACCTCTTTTTGCCTACCAGTGGGCGGAGTCTTATATTTGCAGGTGCGCGTGACGTCACTCGTCAACTGGTCTATAGGCTTATTTCTTTGTTTCATAAAGCTTACGAAAACTTTTTATGTAATTTCACGCCATTGTTTTGTTAGAGTTTAAAGGGATCTTTTCACGTTTTGGTAAAATGACAAATTGAACAAAGTATTTTCCGATTCGCAAATTTTCGTTTTAGTTATGATATTTGTGAGGAAACAGTAATACTGAACATTTAGCATGGTCTAATATAGCTATTATATACATCTTTTGCCGATTTTAAAACCTGAAAATTATAAAGCGTTGCAACGCGAAACGATTGAATAATTTGGAGAGTTCTGTTGTTGTCGTTTAATTTTGTGAAACTACGAAGATTGATTATGTTTTGTATAAAATACATCTCGCACGCATGTTTGGAAGAATGGCCGAGCGGTCTAATTGGTTTTTACTCCAGGATTCCGGGGGTCACTGGTTCGAACCCTGATGCGGGCTACTTTTTTCCCTTTTTTGAATTTTATTCTTGATTTTTTACTGGAGCTTTTTAGATCCAATGTTTACATTTATCAATATAAAGCATTTAATGACAAACTTCAAAACATGCCAAAATCTGTGAAAGGCCCCTTTAATACATAATCTAAATTGACACATCGTGAAACATTAAGTAACAAACAAGTTTTCGAATGTTTTTACGAAAGCAATCAGATACAGTTTTAATGCAAACCAAACATAAACATTACAGAGCTAATGTTCGTCAACTCGTTTTTAGTTCTATATCAATCATTAACACAAAATCGATATTATATAACAACGATGAATAAGAACATCAGCAAATCAATTAGAAACGATGACGTTATTGTAATTATCATTTTAAATTACCAAAACATAAAATAAAAGGCTTGGCTTGTATGGCAGGCGGTTCGACGCATAATCACAAGAAACTAGGTTTACCATGAGAAACTAGGTTCTCAGAATGAGAACCTAGGTTCTCACAATGAGAACCTAGGTTTTCATGAGAACCTAGGTTTTCAAATGAGAACCTAGGTTCTCATGAGAACCTAGATTTTGAAATGAAAACCTAGGTTCTTGTGAAAACCTAAGATTCCAAACGAAAACTTAAATTCTCAGAATGAGAACCTAGGTTCTCATGAGAACCTAACCTAGGTTCTCATGAGAACCTATGTTCTCATGAGATCCTAAGTTCTATGTGTCTATGAGAACCTAGATTCTCATGAAAAACCTAGTTTCTCATGAGAACCTAGGTTCTCAAGCGTAAACATAGGTTTTCAAATGAGAACCTAGGTTCTCTTGAAAACCTAGGTTCTCATTAGAACCTAGGTTCTCATGAGTAACCTGGTTTCTTGGGATTAAATAAACCTAGTTTCCCATGAGAACCTAGGTTCTCATGAAAACCTAGGTTCTCAAGCGTAAACTTAGGTTTTCAAATGAGAACCTAGGTTCTCATGAGAAACCTGGTTTCTTGGGATTGAATAAACCTAGTTTCTCATGAGAACCTAGGTTCTCATGAGAACCTAGGTTCTCATGAAAAACCTGGTTTCTTGGGTTTTCATAAACCTAGTTTCTCATGAGAACCTAGGTTCTCATAAAAACCTAGGTTCTCATGAGAACCTAGGTTCTCATGAGAAACATGGTTTCTTGGGATTATGCGTCGAACCGCTTGCCATAATTGACCTCCAGTTGTCTCCCATTGCTTGGTACACGCTGGCGTCATATGTGTAAAATGATACGAAATAGGCGTGAAACCGTGAATGTTACTCCTCAAGAAAAAAATTAGTAAAATAATCGGTCGACATTGGTCTTAACACGTTAATAGAAAATTAAACTGTTAATGAAATACATCTTCAATTGCAAATATTATTTTGAGACTAAAAATTGAAGCAAATTCAGATCAATCGTTACATAATACATTGTTACAGCATTAAATGAGTTTCAGATATTCAGTTCCTTTGTTCGGGCCTTAAACGACTGTACGGTACAGTTTTCTATTTTAAATATGTCTGTGATATAGTAAGAAATCATTATGGTATAAATACAAGTTTTATCGCTATTGTTAATGTGTAATAATGTATTATTCAATCGTAAGATATCGGCAATGTTGCAAGAAAAACTTATGTACTATCGACTTTGCAAACATATTTCAATAACTTGAGATATCTGCAAAAATAAAGTTCTTAAGGGCGTGTTTTCATTCTGTCCAGCCCGTGTGTAATCGTATGTGAACCCCATTGATCATGCGCCCTGAATAATATGTGTCCCGTATTCCAAACGAGCAAGTTTAGCCGTCCGACGCGTAATTCTGAAAACCTAAGTTCTCATGAGAACCTAGGTTCTCATGAGAACCTAGGTTCTCTGAGAACCTAGGTTCCATGAAAACCTAGGTTATCATAATCAAAACCTAGGTTCTCATGAGAACCTAGGTTCTCTGATAACCTAGGTTCTCAGAGAACCTATGGTTCCCAAATGAAAACCACGGACATGGCAAGCAGTTCGACGCATAATCCCAAGAAACTAGGTTTTTCATGAGAACCTAGGTTCTTATTATGAGAACCTAGGTTCTCATGATAACCTAGGTTTTCAAATGAGAACCTAGGTTTTCAAATGAGAACCTAGGTTTTCAAATGAGAACCTAGGTTTTCAAATGAGAACCTAGGTTTTCAAATAAGAACCTAGGTTTTCAAATGAGAACCTAGGTTTTCAAATGAGAACCTAGGTTTTCAAATGAGAACCTAGGTTCTCATGAAATCTAGGTTCTCATTTGAAAACTTGGGTTCTTGAAGCCATGTGCAATCTTCAAGCGAGAACCTAGGTTCTCATTCTGAGAACCTTGGTTCTCATTTTGAGAAACCTAGTTTCTTGGGATTATGCGTCGAACCGTTTGCCATAGCTTGGATTATTCAATATACAGTCTTCATTTAAATATACGTATTTTTTGCAATCATATTTACGTGTATTCTCATTAAAATGGGAATTATGTTTCACGACGACTTTGAGTAAGATTATAAACTTTGCTATTACATTAACAGTAATCATAATGAAGGCTTTAAGTCGTTCTTTTGCAAGTCATTATTTTCTTGGAATTAAAACGAGATCTTAATGATAAATTATTTACTCCGCATTGTATTTGAAGATAATGGCCACATTATGAAATTGTAATAATGCAAAAGGTAGATTGTAGCAAACGTATTTAATACCAAGCGAGTATTTCATCGTTATTGGACGACTTGTTGTCGGTGTATAATAGTTTCCATTGTTTGTTCAATGTTATAATGCACAGTGCATCGGAGAAAGAGTCCTATAGCGAGCGGTTAATGCGTTGATGTGCAAAATACAATTTCTTTCACTTTTACTTCATACTTGAAACAAATTGGTTATCAGTTAAAACCAATACTTCCCTGAACATTGCAAGATACTGTGGAACGAATTTCTGTCGTTACTGACCTCTTAAAAAATGAATATGCTTTATAAAATCAAATACAAACAAACATTCTAATGAACGCATCATAAGTAGTTATTTTTCGCAACGATAGATAGCTTTTGTAATTTGTGTGTTTGCATTTTGAATTTGATGTGACTTTTGTTTAAGAAGTAACATCCAGCTTCAAAAAGAAACGTTTTGCGATTTAAAATCGTCAAAGCAGATCATACATGGAAATAATAAGCACAAAGTCAAGAATGAAGGCAATACTCTGTTATTTAACAAAATTGCTGATTCAAATATGTCAATTGCAACATAACTTAAAAAATAACATAAAATGTTATGAATGTGATGGAGATGTAAAACGGTATTGTGTTGTTGCAAATGCAATATCTTATTAACAGAATACCAGTCATCATTATAGCGTTTCATGACCCGTGTGCATTACGTGCAACGTGAATAGTGTTACTTGAATTTATTAATTTATAGTGGAGACAAAAAAAACTTTCAATTGTGGAATTTAAAATGTCTGTATGTAATCTGTTTTGGAAGCAAATAATATTGCAGAAAGTGTTTTTATATCACAGACATTCGTTTTTTTCCCTTACATTTCTAACTTCATGTAATGAAGGTTGTATTTTACGACCGTGTAGAAACAGCCGTAAAACAGCTTAAACCTCATATAATCTAGGCTTAGACAGTATTCATCAGGGTTTTATTATTTACTTGGAAAAATAATTCCGCGCTTCGAAATAACTCGACCAGATCAGCGCGGATTGTATGGACTACGGTAAAATGTAAATTTAATAATCGAGCTCTGTCGGACCGTATTTGGTACAAAAACGAATATGGTACATTTGTACCATATTCGGCCGAATATGGTACAAATGTACCATACTCGGACCGAAGATGGTACAATTTTCGACCGAATATGGTACAAACATTGTACCATATTCGGTTGGAATAAGTTTTTCTATGCTCGCCAAAACGTATTTGGTACATACCAAAAAAACTCATAAAAATGAAAATGGCCTACGTATATGGTACATAAATTATGTATTTCTTAATAAATGAAATAGTCTGCCGATGTGTAAACTTTTTTTCAAACTCAAATACATTGTATTAACCTAATATTGGAAGTGACAAAAGTATCATCATCATCATCATCATCATCATCATCGTCGTCGTCGTCGTCGTCGTCGTAACTAGCAGTAACAGAAACAGCTAACCTAACCACACTTTACATGGATTTTGCTGGTTGTGTAACTGTTTCGCCGGCTAGCTCAGTCGGTTGCGCGTCAGATTGGCACGCAGGCGGCCTGGGTTCGATTCCCGGGCGGGCCAGATACTTTCGTGGAGATCATTAATAGCAATTTTCAAATTTTTAAAACTTTTTTTTTCGAAAGTGTATTTTCACCAAAATCCGATTTAAGAGATTTTGAGCTCTTTTAAATGAATATATCTCTCCAAAAATAAGGATGTTTGACTGGCTGCTTTAGACAGGTGTGACTGTATTCCTAAACATTACTTTGTAAAGTTGATTTGTCGTTCCGACGTCATATTGCTGAGAAGCCGACAAAGCTTTGAAGTTTCCGATTTTTTCTTTGATAACGTGCCGCTTTAAAAAGGCGGGAATTTTGCACACGAGTCTTACTCAGAAGTCAGTAACCATATTTGACTTGGCGGTCGGCAAGAAAAGTTGTGATTTTCGACTAGAAAGAATTGAAATCCAAACTTTCTTCAAACTTCAAAAGAATTCTTGACAGTAAGTACTGTACATAATTTTAATTTTCAGTTGTCTTAATATGCATTGATGTTTTAACATGCATTGATTTTTATGTTTTATGCCCCCCCCCCTCAGAGTGCATTTGCAGTTGTCCGTCCGTCTATCTAATTGTCCGTGGCATTCCTTCCGGGTGCGTAACTCCTAAACTGCTAAAATATTTAAGCTACAGTCATTTTTTCGAAAGTGTATTTTCCACCAAAATCAGATCGAGCTCCTGTAATCTGTAGATTTGAACATTTTAAATTTTATGGAGTTTATAGGTCTTTGACCTTCGAACCCTGCCTAGTCGTGACTTCTGGTGAGCGACCTAGGCCCCCAGGGCCCCTTCTTTATATCCCTTCCATCCACGTAGCATTGGTTTCTACAGACCGTTTGTCCGTTGACCGCCATAAGTTTGCCCGCTATTTTTCCCCTGAATTTGAATTCGGTTGGATTTCAATGAAACTTTACATGAAGTACTTGCTACTTTCATTGCGCATATTGCCCGGAAGTTCGGATTGTAAATTTTAGCGGAGCTATCAGACGAGTGATTTTAGCTCAGCTCATGTCGTGAGACATTCGTTTTCGACACGCGGTGTTCAATACAAGCTCTATTAACTAATGAAGTATAAATGTATAATAACTTATTATATTATTTCAGATGAAGGAAGCAATTAGGAGAAAAAGGAAGCAATTAGGGTGCTTGCCCAGGTCGAAGTACGACATTATTGTCAGATGTTTAAACGGATCGTTCGATGTCCCTGTGAAGAAACGGACACCTGAAGAGAATAATTGTTTGGCCATGATTAGAAAACGTAAGGACTTCGAGCTTGGTGACCGGGGTTCTTTATTGTGTGGCGGAAAGCAAGTCCTTGTGAAAGAAGATCTTCCTAGATTTGTTGAGAAGATGTTCATGGAAAACAAAGGATGTGGAGCAAGGGTTATTTACAACAAACTGAAAGTAAATTACACGGGGTTCTCGGAACAAGCTATCCTTGAAATACTGTACAATAGCAAGTATTACCATGAGAAGTATCCGAGATTTACAAACAAGCCAAAGCCAAAGACAATTACAGAAGAGGAACCAGGCAAAAGATGGCAGATTGACATAATTAACATGAAAAATCAAAGTGTTAGCTACATGGGGTCCACATACAGTTATATTCTACAAGTCGTGGACGTTTATTCTAGGTACGTTATGCCAAAACCCCTGAAAACGAAGAGTTCGCGTGAAGTTGCAAAGGCATTAGAGGACGTGTTGATGGTTAACCTTGCCCCTGACATCATCCAATGTGACAACGGACTGGAATTTAAAGGCCCTAGTATGAAACTTTTGTTGAACAAGTACAACATCAAAATGATCAATAGTAGGCCGTATCATCCTCAATCACAGGGCAAGTGTGAAAGGTCAAACAGTGTTATAAAGGCCAAGATTCTATTTGAAACAAAAAGTAAACGTGGATTTAACTGGGTCGAAGGGCTTCAAGATTTAGCCTATGCCATAAACACAAGTTTCAAACGAGTTCTTGGGGGTCTCACGCCCTTTGAAGCCTACTACGGAAGAAGTCATGTTTTTACCAAAGAACGTCATAGTTCTCGTGAAATAAAGAAAACCATACGGCGAGCAAATAAAAAGGCTTACAGGTCGCTGTTGAAAAACGCAACTTCCCCAAGCAAGTACAAAGTAGGAGAGACAGTATTAATTCGCTATCCCTTTCGAAAATCCAGGGTGCCAACCAAAAGATATGTTATCGAAGGCAAGGTAGAAAAAGTAAAACGAAATGGTGTTTATATCGTGTCATTTCAAGTACCGAACAAACCCGAACTTGGATTCGTAAGCAAATCGGTTGGGGTCGAAAACATGACTAGCCTAACTGTTGCGTTAGAGAAACAACGAAAAATTAAAAAACATTCATTAAAACAGAACCGCTCAGAGAAACAAAATCACAGAACTAAGTACTATCATGTTTTAACACACCATGAAAATCTGCAGTTGTTGGATGGGGTGAATATTGCCATGGACCCAAATCCGGATGGAAATTGTCAATTTGCTGCTATATCGCATCAACTTGGTAAAATTGGTATATACAAAGACGTAGATGCTTTACGTAAGGAAGCAGTCCATCACATTGTAGAAAACAGATATTTCTATGAAACTTTTGTCTATGATGAAACATTTGATGAATACGTTAAGAATATGTCTAAGAATGGGACATACGGCGACAACCTCACGCTCATTGCACTTATGAGAGAATATAATTTGCAGTGCCTGGTAGTTTCTACCCGAGGACTAGAACACTCATCAATTGTGTCAGCAGATGGAAAGTTCGATGGTGATGTTGGAACAATTGCATTGGGGTATTACCCAGAAGGATTTGGCATGCATTACGTTAGTATCCGTATCAATCAACGCGTGTACAAGGACATAATATCACGCTTAGAACAGTCGTATGACAACGGTGACTCTGGCGACAGCGCTGCGTCTGGCGACAACGCTGCGTCAGGCGACAACGCTGCGTCTGGCGACAACGGTGACTCTGGCGACAACGGTGACTCCGGCGACACCGCTGCGTCTGGCGACAACACTGCATCTGGCGACAACGCTGCGTCTGGCGACAACGGTGACTCTTGCGACAACGGTGACTCCGGCGACAACGGTGACTCCAGCGACAACGGTGACTCCGGCGACAACGGTGACTCCGGCGACAACGCTGCGTCTGGCGACAACGGTGACTCCGGCGACAACGCTGCGTCTGGCGACAACACTGCATCTGGCGACAACGCTGCGTCTGGCGACAACGGTGACTCTTGCGACAACGGTGACTCCGGCGACAACGGTGACTCCAGCGACAACGGTGACTCCGGCGACAACGGTGACTCCGGCGACAACGCTGCGTCTGGCGACAACGGTGACTCCGGCGACAACGGTGACTCTGGCGACAACGGTGACGTCTCTGTGTGTTCAGCCCTGAAAGAGCTTCAAGATATGATAAACAATAGGAGGGCACAGAAGCGAACGACTTTTCCATTTCTGATGTTACCACTTCACATTCAAGTTGAAATTTTTAAGTTCTGCATACAATCAAACCCGTCAATCCAGTTTGTGTTGGCGAAGGTCGGCAAACCCTTTAGAGATTTAATAAGGTCAATGAGTTTGCAAACACCTAGAATTTACATTCGGCCGGATATTGGACTAGATACTAGTAACAGAAATCCTGTTAGCGTTCGTTTCCTATTAACAAGAGCGGGCAGAAACAGCGGTCTTATTTCGGCAATAAAAGAAATCATCAAGGGGCCAAAATGGGCAAACGCATGGCTGCGTTTGCGTGTTAGTGGAATCGGTTGGTATGATATCATAGATGTCATGTACAGACATTACAGGTGAAATATACATGTATATCGGTGTTTGGAAACCTGTTATGTTATTTTTGTGATTGATGATTATGTTCTTCTACCGGAAATTTGTTGTCATTTGCTCATTTACTGGTAACTTTTTACGAAGCACATTTGGGATATTTTGGCTGCTACTAAAATGAATGTATATATGTATATTATGTCTTGTCAAAATGCTACAGTTGGATTAAAATTTAAATGCTGTTCTATGTTCTTCAATATTACTTTGAAAAATCCTGTCAGTATACCAATAAATGAAAAAAGTACAAGTTTGTTGAATCTCTTGAATGAAACAAATTATAAAATACAAAATGTAAAATGAATATGTGATGATGATGATGACAAAACATTTGTGATGATGATGATGGTAAAAAAATTGTGATGATGATGGTGGTGGTGATGATGATGACAGTGGTTATGATGATTGGGGTTTGATGATTGTGGTGATGATGATGATGATGATGATAATGATGATGATGATAACAAACGTTTTGGGATGATGATGACAGCGATGTTTATCGGACGATGATGATGGTTATAATGATGATGATAAGTTTTTAGATGATGATGACGGCGATGTTTATCGGCCGACGATGATGATAATGATGATGATGATAACAAAATATTTGTGATGATGATGATGGCGATGTTTATTGGCCGATGATGATGATGATATTCTCATCGTCGTCATCATCATCACAACATCCTCATTATCGACCGAAAACATCGCTGTCATTATCATCACAAAAAAAACTTTTGTGATCACCATTACGATCATGATAATGGATATGATGATGTTGGTTTTGATGGTGATGATGATGGTGGTGTTGGTAAAGATAACAACGATGATGATCATTGGGGTGTTGATAATTAATGTGATGATGATGATGATGATGATGATGATGATGATGATGATGATGATGATGATGAGATAACGATGATGATGATGATGATGATGATGATGAGATAACGATGATGATGATGATAACGATGATGAGTGTGTATCATATTCGGAACGAATGTGGTACATTTTTCATCCGAATATGGTACAAGTTTGTACCATATTCGGTCAGGCATTTTACCCCAAAACTGCAGATACGTATATGGTACAATTAGACAGTTGTACCATATTCGGCCGAATATGGTACAAACTTGTACCATATTCGTTTTTGTACCAAATACGGTCCGACAGAGCTCACTACGTTAAGCCAGTCGACTACATATCGATATTCGACGAATCGGTGTTTCTTACGCAATATGTTTTCACAGCCGTGTCAAAAAACGAACTTTGCAAACAGTTTAAACAAAATAATTTATAACAGAACTTAATGTATAGTCTATAAATATATTTGTTTCCTTTGTCGGAAGTTGAAAATATAGTTAACAAATACAACGTACCGTAACGGTACCATAAGGAAACGCATTGCGTTTTAAACAATACCATACATGTGTCATATTCATTTTTTAGTTGATGATTCTGTCAATTACAAAAAGTGTTGTTTGTATATATTGAAACAGCACGTAACAACCGTAGCAGTAATGCGTTTTAATATTACATCTTCCTAATTTCAAAAAGTGCAGATGATGTCCATATTGTTCATCCGTTGGTGTGTACTGATTTACACGGACACGTGCCATCGTCTTCACCAGAAAACGGTCATATGATACAATAACAACAAAATATACATTTATATACGAATGCTTCCTTTTAATTGATGCTGATAATATTCGTATTCATACTTTGAATTGAGTATACTCTTGTAAAAAAAGGTTGGATAAAAAAGCATTGTCTCTGGAAATACGCTCTGCTAATTAATCACACATACATTTATAGGCTGATGGCTAACAATTATTTCTATTGTCTTATATGTATGTTTAAATGGACTTAAATTTCTTATTCTAATTGGGAATTGGGTAACTCTTTATTAAGGATAATGAAAACATTTCGATTTGTTTGTTATATATCGTTTATGTTCTGTTTTAGGAAACATTAGATATACGTAGTAAATGACAACCAAATAATATGACTTTTGCTTGAGTGAACTGATATCTATTATGATATGGGACAAGTAATAATGCAACACATTTCAGTTTGCATTCATCCATCGGATTTTGGAGTAGGGGAACGTGCTTATTGTATTGGTTTTACATCACCATTTAGATATCTTGTCTTGATGTAACTAGTATTTATTGGAAGTTTATTGTTTTCTTGGAAATAACATAGTCCTGTGAATACGCGTTTGTTACTATGTAATCAGTTAAAATTGAGAAACATGTCAGCCATTTCTTATGATGTAATTCTAACTACTCGAAATAGATTGCGGGAAAGTGCCGTGTTAAATTATTTTAGCATTTCAGTATTAGTTTACTGTTTTAAAATTGCTTTTACTGCTTTAAAATTATTTGAGCCGTGATCTGTAAGAAGGGGGTTTAATACATGTGCGTAAAGTATCGACCGCACAGGGTTATCAGGGACGACACTTTCCGCCTTAACTGGATTTTTGCTAAGAAGGGGCTTTCTTTAAACGAACAAAAACATAAAGCGGAAAGTGTCGTCCCTGATTAGCTTGTATGGACTGCAAAGGCTTATCCGGGACGACACTTGACTCATATGCACTAAACCCTCTTTTTACAGAGAACAGCCAATTTGTGTACATACTAGTATATTCGTTTAAAAAACGCACGTCAGATGGCAACTGGCTATTTGATAGTAACTTTAAAATACTACGATTTCATTGCATAATCTACTTTCAGTTTTCATGACGAACAAAATGTAGTATTAATATCAGAAATCGTTAACGAGCGAACTCGCCGATAATCTTCCCTTTCTTATCAAACAATATTTTCACCGAATTCAGAGCAATTAAACAAATAAACACGCTAAGCATTTAATTCCAGTTCAAAGGAGGTAAATATGGGGTTTGAGGGTTGAGACAATGTGCCAAGGATTCCGTTAAGCTTTCTCGTTTAGCGTTAGAACTTTGCCAATACATGTATGTATTTATCTAAATTTGCTTATACCTCATTGTTTTCTCTTTTCATACACTGCTTCCTGTTGGCATGTCACCATCATAGGTAAGTGATACATTTATCATTCTGATAAGCAGTGTTTCGTCTGTTATGGTATGCATGTATTATTGTATATACTGTGAATTATTACACCGCCTACAACGTTTATGAACGTATAATAGCTGTTAAACACACACATAATTCTACTTGTTCCTCAACGAGTTTTTCTCTAAATGTTCAAGATTGTAACTTTAAGCGAGAAAACACAGTTATGTCATACACTAATTTTTGGAAAAACTAACAGAAATAACCTTAAAATAAAATAGATCAATCATTCATAACCATTGGTATGAGTTCATTTCATAGAGCGCATTATATTATTTAAGCATTTAACATTTAACGTGCAAATGGAGGCGAGTCGTTTGTAAACAAAATTGTCTGAGAATTGACATTCAGGCAACTAAATTAATGCAATGTCATGGTTCTTTTGACTTAGTGTTTGTACAAGCTATAGTTTTTACAAATAATCGAAGGCTTATCCAACGCGTTTTACGAAGATGACCTTGTTCGATAAATGTACTATTAAGTCAACTTGCTTTCCTTAGAATGTCAATATAAAATACATTTTACGATCCATCAAATTACGTTTTAGCTATTTTAATCGTGTCAATATTTTCAGAAGAGATGAATTCATATTTGGTGGTTGTTGAAACAATGCCAACACAATTTTTTTGAAACGAGATAAAAATCAATGTCCAGCAAGATACTGATTCCGCATCATTAACCTAATACCATACAATTAAAACAAATATGTCTTTTTGATCCGTTATTCAAAACAAAATGCTCGGAATAGTCAGTAGATAAGTTTTTCAGCAAACTCGATTGGCAATCGCTTCATCGAGAATCTCATTCTCAATTTTAGTTTTTCCTGAAAACACTCAAACACACATTAAACCCGATGATTAATGGGGTTTATCAAATGCATTGTTCATGTTTTAACAATATTATGACCGATAAAAACAATGGCATATTGATCAGTATCCCTCGAACATAGAAATGACATTAATGGAGACAACCTGATTGGATCTTGTCATTCAAGGAAGTCATATGCTCGTGTCAGAATGACACAACAATAACTGACATGTAGACGGTATTTCCCATCAATGTTTCAAAACAATAATAAAGCCGGAAATATGTGAAAATGATCAATTTTGAATACAACTAATAAAACAGGCAGCTAATGTTTACTTTAGTTGTATTATTGTGGATTATGTATCGTTTTTTAATCCACAGTATTTGTTTTTGCACAAGCTTGTAGCAATACAAACATTGCCCTTCATATAGAATTGTATATAAGCGGTTACCGTGTTAAACAATTAGTATTTTATGAACAGGTGTAATTCAAATCTTTATAAGCTGGAAAATTGACACTGAGGGTTGTCAATGAAGTAACTTGTACAACATTTTTCACGAAAATGTTTGAACAAGTTCTTTAAATGGGATATGATTTTTAATTTAAAAAAGTCATATAATGTTAACAATTCTCCTAAATTGTATGCCAACATTTTATAAAACACAGGCACATTTATTGAGCACGTCTAAACGTTATTAAACTTCAATAAACCGGTATGAAAAAATACTTTGACAGTTATCAAATTGGGGCCGTAACCTAAGTTTTGCAAGATCAAGCGTATCGAAATGTAATTTTGCAATTTAGTAATGGGTATGGATAGAAGGTTTCAAAAACGTTTAAACATCGATCGCAAATCTGTTGAATACAGATACTTGCAATGGTCTTAAAACCACAACCACAGATTTTCGTGGCGAACAATTTCACTTTTGTGTATTTCAAACTGAGCACGATTTGTATATTGTCTATTTATGTAGTAGATCTTTTTTGTTAGATTAAAGCGGCCCATCCACACACAATATGATTGTCAATTTTATTGACTCAATAATATTGACAGAACATTTTTTGCCCTCAAGTGAACACAAATATTATCAATATTTTGTTCATTTGTACTTCGCTCATCATTCAAACAAGAACGAAAATTGACAATGCGTCAATAAATATTTGAGATCTCTGATTTTCATCAATACATTGACGGTGTCTTCAATATCATCCATTCACTATCAATTTTATTGTCAATCTTCATTATTGACAATAAAATTGACAATGATATTGTGTGTGGATGGGCCGCTTAACACAACAGGTGACAAACATCAAAAGAAGCCATCAAACTGAACAGGACAACGTCATTCATTTGATCGCCCGTCTTATCTGTTTTAAGGTGGGAATGCAGATGCGCGTACATATGTATGTCAAAAGGTGCTATTTTCATCATTGCTTCGTCAATGCAACCATGTTGATGAGTTTTATAAATATACATGTAAAATTACTCAGTGTAAATTCCAAATAAAAGCAGCGGTAGGTCTGACCGTATTAAAGCGGCCTTTTCACAGATTTTGGCATATTTTGAAGTTTGTCATTAAATGCTTTATATTGATAAATGTAAACATTGTATCTTAAAAGCTCCAGTAAAAAATCAAGAATAAAATTAAAACAAGGGAAAAAAAGTAGCCGGTACCAGGGCTCAAACCAGTGACCCCCGGAGTCCTGGAGTTAGTCTGAAGTAAAAACGCATCAGCCCTCTCGGCTATTCCGCCGAGTATACACACAATAAGTATTTTATACCTTGTATAAGCAATCTTCGTAGTTTCGTGAATTTAAACGACAACAGAACTCTCCAAATTATTCAATCGTTTCGCGTTGCAACGCTTTATAATTTTTAGGTTTTCAAATCGTCAAAAGATACATACAATGGCTATATTGGACTATGGTAAATGTTCAGTAATACTGTTTCCTCACAAATATCATAACTAAAACGAAAATTTGCGAATCTGAAACAACTTTTTTCAATTTTGTCAATTTACCAAACCGTGAAAAGATCCCTTTAAGACATGCGCCTGGTACAATTGAGCTTCGCTCGGTGGCTATTCATGTCAGAAATGATCAGACATAAAGAGACGCACGCGAGAACGGACAAATCGGCCGGCGACATGATTATTTGTGACTGAGGCATTACCAAACTGCGACACAATAATGTACCAAATGCTATTCGCGCCTTACGTGTGGCATTCGTATTTTAATTTTATGTTTACATAAGTACATTTAATTAAAGTCGTTTAAGACACCCGTTTGGTTGGCGATACATGATGTGGTAAGTGTGAGGAGAAGGCTAGTTCTCGAATAGGTTTAAACCTCAAATACTATCATTTGAACGTTCCAGTGGTGTTATTTAAGTTTTAATTAGTTTAGGTTTGAAGTTGTTGTTCTGTTATAAAAGTTTTGGAAAATAACAAAAGGTTACAGCTATACTGTATGCTGTATTAAGATATTATTTCAATATTGCCAGTATTGTCATACTAAACGTGCGTAAATTGCATAAATATGGCATAACTAGATACTAGTCAATTATGTAATATCATTAAAAGGTAAATGATCCCCGTTTAATGTCGTGATAACAATTAAATAAGTTGGTAATTTTAAGAATAACGTATAATACACTTTGTATTTTAGTACGTGCAGTATACGCTTTCCTATATTTAATGCGATGTAGACGCCAAACATGTCTGGAAAACAATATCCGGTGATATACATTTCGTAGAGGGTGGTTATTGCAAATTCACAGCCGTGTTGATTAAAGCAATGATAACAAATTTACATTATCAGACATGTAAAACCGTCCGGCAATGACTTCATTGTTCATTAAACATCTGAGAAAATATCGGTAAATCTTCACTCGACAATGCTCGCGGTCTATATTTCGATGCCCATCGCTACACTTCTAAATGTACGTATTTGTCGTTAACGAGTTCAGGATTAGCATGGTATTATTTATATTGTGTACGCACTATCCATTGCGCATAACTTTACTAATCGGTAATGCTCAAACGGGTACCCGAAAGAAACGAATCCGCGGGTCAAACATATACCCGCGGATCCGGATCAAAGTTTCTGCGAACGATATCGGATCGGGTCGCAAGCTACGAAGTGCCATATTACAGGTTGAACTTGTAGTCAAATAATCACTTTTAAACAATTGAAGTTAAATCACGTCTTTTATCATTTTAAACAGCGTTGTTATTAAATGAATAGAATCGGAGATTCGGATTTGAACTCTTTTAAACACCAGTTGCACCAGCAGAAGCGAATAACCTTATTGAAATGTATAGTATAACATGGCTAAGACAGACGATGTACTATGTACAAGTCGTAATAAAGTTCTGTTCTGTTCTTATTCTCAGTACGAGTCCCTTAATTTAATGTACGTGACCAATTTCTAAACAATGTGGAACGTCACAAATGCAAGCGTAGTAAACGCATGCACATACGCAATTCAAATACGAATTAGCATAAGCGATTTGAAGAGGGTTTTGTTTTATTATTGTGAAACTGTGCCTACTTTGCTTCCTGTAAATTGTCTTTAAAAAGCATGTTCGACACATCAAATAATTTATATTGAATTGTGGTGCCAGTGTAAGTAGAAAAACAAGAGCACTAGTCGTAAGCACGCTATCACAATATTACGTCTCCATTAATTGTTGCTATATTTATACAATGTGAATGCTTTTATGAATATGCAATTTACTAATGGAAAGTTGTTTGAAGATTCCTAATGTTACCGATAGTCGCTGCTAATAGCACGATCATATGAGTAAACAAATTACAAACTGTTTTCCATGCCATTAACTAATAAGCCAAAGACGGACTGAATTCCATTGGGAAGAGAGAATAATTTTCGCAATCCTACTATTTGAGTGAGACTACTTAAAGTATATATCTGCCTTTTCCGAAAACTGTATTATTTCTGTATTAATTATTCTACATTTTAAATATTATATAAAATCTATAGTATTTAATAACCTGTGTGATTTTAACTTAATTTTTTCAGAGATATCCAGTAGCGAATCTTTGTAACATTTTAGGCGGGTGCAGATTTTGTTATTAAAAAGTGCATATTTTACCTAAAATTTTGGTATGTCTTTATAAATACTCGTGACTTCTGTTACATTATTAAAGTGATATATAAATGCACTAAACTAAGACAGCTGTTTGATTTTAACGTGAATAGTCCGGAGATTAGCATTCGCGAATGTTTGTAAATGTTCAAGCCATTGCAGATTTTGATGTTGAACAGTACATATCCGCCTTTGCCTAAAACTTTAGTAGTTTTAATGAAAACTTTTGATTTACGTATTATTTAACAGGTATTAAAAATGTAAAATACTAAATAAACGGTTTGATTTCACGTGAATCGTTTTGGATGTATTAATTTGCGAATCTTTGTATTATTTCAGGCCGATGCAGACTTTCTTATGAGAAGTTCATATCCGCCTTTCCCTTAAATTTTATTGTTTCTTTATAAATACGTTTGATTTACGTATCATGCTTTAAAAGAACTTAAAATCAACGAATATTTCGTACAATATTTTGAAAAATAAAGTAAAGACACACAACATCGATGTTCCTTATAGCAATAGCCAAAATTTCAACGCTAGATGTGGTCTAGTGACATAGATTTAACAATATACAAAATGCTATTTTTATGTTGTGTATTTTTTGTGGGACAATATAATGAACACGTGGTCATGTACCATGTTAGTGTTCGTGCGTCGTATGAATAGATATCTTTGCGGGAAATTAAATATAATGAAATATATATATGCCACACACAAATAAAAACGAGCATTTTGTATCTCATTTAATCTATGTAACCATACCACATCTGGCGTTGAAATTTTGGCTTTTGTTATAACTTATAAGGAACGCTGACTTTTATGGTTTAACTTTATTTTACAAAATATTTTGATTTGTACAAGCATAGAAAAAAAATGAATTTAACGTGAAAAGTATATATCATTCTTTGCCCTCAATGTCACTATTTTTAAATTAATATTTCACGATTTTATTTCAATTAAGAGGTAATATAAAATGTTATCGACGAAAATGCAGTAAGCGATTTTAACTGAAGTAGTTCAGAAGACATTCAGTAGAGAAACGTTGAAATATTTTAGGCCGATGCAGACTTTTTTATTAAAAAGTTCATATTTGCCATTCCCTTTAACTGTTAATTTATTTACGTTTCTTATTGTAGTATTATTTTATTATCACTTAAATATATAAAGGCTAGAATTCAAATGATGGTTTTGCATTAAACTGTTCCGGTAATGTTATCTATATTTTTTAAACTAGTTTATTTCTTAGATTACCGGAATAAACCCCCTTCGGAAGAAACACCCTTCCCTAAAAACGGCATAGCGGAAGAAACCCCCTTTCACATTTTGCATACACGGAAGAAACCCCCTTCCATAGCGGAACAAACCCCCTTCGAGTTTTCAGAGAGGCGAATAAACCCCCTTCCTAAGTGTTAAGTCTTTCCCGCAGAGATAGTTAAATCCCGACTCGAACTATTCCCCGACTTAAACCCGACTCTATTACTGCAAACTTGCTACTTTCAAGTTTATATTCATAAGCCGATAATCCCGTTTATAACATTTTTAAAGTACTTTCTTGTAAAAATTACGATAACAGCTCCAAATAATTTCTTTACCACAAACCTTTCCTTTTTTCTTTTGTATGAAATAAATTTCGGCATAAGGCGCCGATCATGACAAAACTTCTCATCATTATCTACAATAGCCAGTACATTTAAGGACCTTTAATATAATTAAATGAAGGTGCGAAAATCTATTTCCAAACTGTTATGTGCTGATTAGAGAGGTGTACCGGCCGTTTTTACACAAGTTGTTAATGACGAAATGCTCGTGTGAATTTGTCTTGCACTCGTTTCAGTGAGATTATACCATTTTATATGTGTTAAGTTGTACTATATTGATAATAAAATGTTACAATAACACGAAACAGGCAAGAAAATGTATACATTGAAATGCAGCAAAGACAAATTAGCGCCCAGATCCGATAGTGACGAAGATATTTCGTACATATTTTCCTACAATAACCGAAGGATTCGTCTTTTAAAAAAATTACGTATGCGATTATGCAAAAAACGTGCTTCCTGGGGACTTTCTGAAAATGAAAGTGAATTTTTGTTAACAATTACCGTGCATTTGCAAGTAACTAAATCGTCTTGAATACTTATTTAATTGCTCTTTGACTGTTACGTTTTCAATTTGATTAAAGCTGACATTATCCCTAAAAACGGCAAAGCGGAAGAAACCCCCTTTCACATTTTGCATACACATGATTTCATTATGGAAGGGGGTTTGTTCCGCAATGGAAGGGGGTTTATTCCGCATATGCAAAACTAGCGAGGGGGTTTCTTCCGCGTATACAAACTTTGAAAGGGGGTTTCTTCCGCTATGCCGTTCTTAGGGAAGGGGGTTTCTTTCGGAGGGGCTTTCTTCCGTACACCTATTTCTTATTACATTTTCCAAATTAAGTGTAAAGTTTATAATCAACTATAAAACAGTAAACAAATTTAGTGATTTTAATGTCTTGCTGATATTACTTATCCGTAATAAGTAAAGGTTAACCCATTCATGCCTAGCGTCCTGAAAAAAGGATTGCAAAAAGCGTAAACCCAGATGAGACGCCGCATGATGCGGCGTCTCATCTGAGCCTACGCTGTTTGCTTAGAGGAATTTCTGTAAAAAATGTTCTAAATATAGAAATAAATATACTAGACATGATCTAGTGTTTTTCCCAGGCCATTTAAGCGTGGCGAAAAGCCACGCCGCCCTCCCGGATCGCCACTCTGCCCTTTTCAAAGGCAAATTTCGCCACACGCCGTTATCGATAACATCTTTATTGCCTTACGATCTAACTTGGTCCGCAAAATCAGCTTCCTTGATTGTCTGTGACGCTCCGACTGTGCTTGATTTACTCGAGAGACGTCAACGTCTAATCGACTATATAAATTGAGCAGATTTAATCTATTACAGTGCTCGATTTATAGGTAGGTCTTACTGACTGCTCCAAAGCTGTGAATTAGTCATGCGTGAATAACCCCGTGACAGTATCAATCGATAATGCCGAAGGATATGTTATACCAAGCGCACTTTTCGGTCGGCAATGTGTACTCCTCCACGATAAAACCATTACTTCGGAGACTTTTGATGAAAAACTCGATGTTATTCTCGTAGCAATTGTGCATTGCATGCATTATTCAGTTATATCAATACATATATTTTTACGCATAATTACATTGAAAATCACAAACAAATTTATTCTTTATCGTTTTCGTCTTTAAGATAATTAGATCTAATTATTGAAATAATTACTGAGACGTATACTAATTTAACAAAATGCGAATCGCGTATACGATTTAACGTTGCTATGCGCACCTGTCGCTTACATCATTTGACATTTTATTAACATGGCGGACTATACAGAATTAAATTGTGACTTGGCAAAAATGGCAAATAACGTCGTAAACGATCGAATTTACGATGGAGATTATACATTAAGAAGGAATTAATTAACTGTCTGTGATAATCAACGATGCATAAAAATGTTTTAGATAGCAACAACATTATTTATTTATTTGTAATCTACTCGGTGGATGTATGTCACGGAAACGAGTGTTTGCATATTGTTAGCGATCAATTTACTCGCAATGTTATAATCACAACTTATTTTAAACATTTGTTAAGATTATTGTTAAAAAATGGGATAAGACAAACATGGTTTCATTTATATGTTAGTGGATCTGTGTATAATCAGATCCATATTCATATATTGCTTTATTATGTTTGTCGTGCTGTACAGTTTATTGAAACAGCATGGAACTGTAATGTACATTGCAAGGTAAATATATTAATATAAATCATAGTAAGTTAAATACATCTATTATCATTAAATGTGCTTGTTCATATTTTTTTCCACATCTGCCTCTGATGCGATTACATGTTTCTCCCTAATTCAGGTATTCACGGAACGTTTTTGCCCTTTTTTGCCTAAACTGCGCGCTAAAATGCCCTTTTTGAAAGTAATGCGCCATGCCCCTTTGCCCTCCTGGGAAAAACACTAGACATCCCTAATTTTGGAAATAAATTGATCCAACTTAGAAGGATGGGAGAGTCCACTGGGCATAAATGGGTTAATCAATGTATCTGTTTACTGTTTTACAGTTGAATATAAAATTTTGATTTTACTTGGACATTTAAAAATATTGAATACACATCTGCGAGAGAGGTGCAAACGCATGCTCTTGAATGGAGACCTATGTGAACACGGACTCTAGATTACAATATACATTCCGTGATGTGAATAAGGAGCGTTTTCTGTTATGCCTGTGACACCACATCCCTGTACCAACCCATCCATGAACATGTGTAGATAAGATTATCACGATAAGACGACGCGCGTCACTTGATAGATCTTTGTTTCTTCTTTTATGTCACTATATTACAGTTTGGCTATTGATATTCCAACTGTTACATATATATATACGCGCACTATTTTACAAGCTTCCAGAAATGAGTATTATAAACTTATAACCCACTATAACAAAACAGTGTATTTATACAAACGGTGGTTTATACCAGCTTGGAAACGGCACTCGGGATCAGCAGACGATTTTATTGCATTCATCTTCCTTTTGGAGGATTCCGGAGATAGGCGATGTGTCATGATTAAAGAAACTGTTTAAAGTTAAAGGGAGGAAACTGATACAATATTATAAAACATCTTCAGAGTAGGCTCCATTGTTTTACAGTGAGACATGGTGTCAAGTAGTGTTAGCGCTTCTTGACTTTTCTGTGTACATGTATAATAATAACAATGCTTGAAAGTTGCAATTGCCAAATCGTTGAATACATGTTTACGATGACACTTACATTTTATTTGCTCTAGGTGTCAATGGTGTTGTATGAATGGTGCAAAACATACTACTATCTTGTTAATTCGACACCTTTAATATGTGTTCGCTTCAGTAGTGTAAATAAGGATGGTTATTGTGATATATATATTTCATTTTTTTGCTAGCCAATTATTTAGAATTTCAGCATAGATTTGATTAATGTTTGTTACATGGGTTTTAGGGAAATTTTTAACCGTTTAGGAACCTTACATAATAAAAAAAATGCCACAGGTTCAAAACGAATGTATATATTATATTTTAGAAACAAAGTACTAACATAACAGTCCTTACTATGAAAAAAATTATGAAACGCGCTCTGTGAAAATGGGGTTTAATAAATTGCGTACAGTATCGTCCCAGATTAGCCTATGCAGTCCGCACAGGCTAATCAGGGACGACACTTTCTGCGAAAATTAAGAAGAATTTTATTTTAAAAGAAAAATACCATAAATGTGGAAAATGTCGTCCCTGATTAGCCTGTGCGGTCTGCACAGGCTAATCTGGGACGACACTTTACGCATATGCAAAAAAACTTTTTCACAGAGCACGGTTCAATTATTATGTATGTTCTTGATATGCTTATTATCAATCCAAATCGGAAAAAAGCCAGTACAATGTTTTTTTATTGATATTAAGTGAAACCTTATATAATAACCAACATAACGTTTAAACTACCATAAACAACCTGCGTGGCGTAATTGTTGCATGTTAGCTTCTAAAATCGTCCACAAGTCCGTGATTTGGATACCATGGCTGATGTGTTTTCTTTTCTTTTTTTTCTTTTTTATAACTATTATTTAAAACTATTCTTATATTACTTTTTTATTAAATTTTATAAATACAGAAAAATACGAATAACTGCAAAGAAGTCTCTTTAATGATTATAAAATGCATATGCTCTATCAAGTTGTTAGGCTTAAGGAGAACCGGAATAATCGTATTAAAAGCGAGAATTTAAGATCAAGTGGAAAACATCTTAATTCTACTTAACGGTTTGTTCGCGCAAGCTTGATGCGTTTATCATTAAGGAAAATCAAGAAACAAAAACTAAAATGAGTGGTTTATTATAAAAATATAATTATGTTTTTGCCCTGATTAAAGATGAAACACTGGTTCAGAAAACGAGGTTTCACATGTCATGTTTAAAAAATAGTGTTAAAACTTTAGTTCGAAATAGACATTGGCCATTTATTTTTTGTGAATGGGAGATACGTTGAAGTGGTAGTTCCTCATTATCCCATTATCATTACCAAAGTCGATTACTCCCTTTAAAATTAGCCCTATTTCCGGTTTTCGTTGTTTTAACGGAGGCGTTTTGAATCCAACCGGACACGCGTTCAAATGGATTGAGATCAACCGGACACGCGTTCAAGTGGATTGAGATGTTTTTGTTGTGTGTCAATTGTGTACACTTTAGCCGATACATGAACAGTTTAAACAGTGTCGTGGATTATGTTGTTGTTATGATTCATCTGAATGTGTGATTGTTCTCTATGTATATTGTGTCATAATAATAATATTTGGTGTGTGTGTACTAAATACAGTTTGAGCATCCAGTGTCGCATTGTGAATGAATAAAGTTGTGTATCATACCAGTGAATATTATGTTACCAGTATATAAATAATGGTAATTTTCAAATACCATACACGATAACGCACTTGAATGTGTTTTCAAAGACATAAACGTAGCTAATGTGTGGTGGTGAGCATAACCATTCATAAGCCATTCAAAACATTAAGCGAAACAATTGTGATTTAATTTGGTAATCGTGTAATGATACACACAAATAACGGAGGTGCGGGTTTCAAGTGTGGTGTATAGCTTAACAACAATACTTAAACGTATATATTGTGTTATACAATACTGTTTTAACACATTGAATTTCTTTAAGACGAAATGGCATTAAGGATGTTCATCTCCGCTCGTGTATGCTGCGCGCTTAATATTTTCATATTTAGCAAAGTACTAACACAGAAAGCTGAAATATCTTCGCCACCTCTAGCCACCTCTGCAGAATCAACGGTTAACGCCACGATCTTACGTAGCGAGGTGTCAAGTCAAAGCCACGAAATATCGTCCACACCTCCGGTTACATCTGCGGCATCGTCCTTCTTACCGAATCATTTAAGCGTCACCATCGCCGTGTTTGCACCTTTCAATGACACGCCCGACTTTGGCGTCAAACGAATTCAACCGGCAGTCGACCTAGCAATTAGGACGGCAGCGTCGATGGTTCCCTTAGTAAATTTCAGCGCTACGTACAAAAACAGCAAAGACCCTTTCACAACGATATGTATCGAATCCATGGAACTTCTTTTCAACCGCAAAGCCGATGTGTTGATCGGTCCCGTGGATGACATTGCGCTTGACGAGGTAGCCAAAATAGCCGCTCATCTGAACAAGCCTATTCTGTCACCAGGAGGCCTGGACATAAACTTTGGGCTTGACAAGAAGTCGGACATGGGGTTGGGATACCGGACGCTGATCCGAATGGGAGCTAGTTTCAACTCGTTGATTAATTTCGTCATTATGCTGCTCTTAGATGAACTGAAGTTCACGAAGGTTAAGGTCATAAGCGAAAAGAACAGCGAACGCTACGTGTGTAACCAATTCCATAACACGGTACGCGAGCTGCAAAATATTGATTACACGGGATGTAACAGGTTCAGCACCAACAGTGGCTACTTGTTGAACATGCTCAAAAACAAGAATCCAGAGAAAAACTATCAATTCGATTTCTACCTCATTCCTCGCAACATCAATTTCACTCACTTGTTCCACGAGGAAATCGGCGTTGAGTACGGAGGTACCCGTTTTGTAATTTCCTTTTGATCTTTGCAATCAAACCGATATCTCCGTCCATTAAATATATTAAATGACACGCTGGCTTCGCAAGTTCTATTTTATGGTAAAACATTCTATTCTTTAAATGTCAGTGAAATACATGTTTTACATGTTTATCTATAATTACAAATTGACTGAGTGTATCCATTAAACACGCCACATTGGTATTCGAATTGCCTTTAAAGTAAAATGTCCTTATGCAATCTATTTATCGAATGTTTACGCATCAGCAACATTCAATCCACATATATAGCTGCATAAGTGCCTGGCGAGAAAAATGGGTGGCAACTCTGTTCCGATATTGTTAATAAATATCTAGATTTGAGTTAGACATATTGTTAACGAAATGCCTGAACGCGTTCTACCCCTTTTGGGTATGGAAATGTCCGTCTAGTACAGTCTAATATATTCAGCAATACTATTGCATGTATTAAGACAGGTATTGTTCTGTTCATTTTTCATCATGTGGTCTAACACTGCTGGTCTATTCAAACAAAGGGACGAAATGTGGTAATTTATTTCGCAGTTGTATAGAGAGTGTTATCTCCCGTGGCTCCATATGTCCTTTAAAATCGATATTTAAAAACTGTTTGAATCGAACGTCGATAATTATGATATTTGGTCTTTTTTAAGTCCGGGAGTATAGTTTTATTCGTATTTTATATTTGCATTGTATAATTGTACACTTAAATTATCTTTCGCACAACAATCATCCGCTCCGATAAAAAAGCGGGAGCAAATGCAACACACATATCGCCTTTGTGTGGCATTTATTTTCTTGTCTCATGCATCTATGGCATATGAACTGCCTCTTTATTCTCTTGAGAAAGGATAGTTCGTATATGAATATTTACTGGGAGTCGAATTTGAGCGGCCATATTTTCGGAAACTATTTACACATTGTAATTGAATATTTGGTAAACAAGCAATGACCGAATATGCGCCATGTTCTGGACAAAAGGGACTTCATGCATGTGCGTAAAGTTTATTCCCAGATTAGCGTGTCAAGTCCGCCTATGATTATTAAAGACGACACTTTCCGCTTTTATGATATTTCACGTTAAAAAGGAAGTCTCATTTTAGTAAATATCTAGTTCAGGTGGACAGTGTCGTCCCTGATTAGCCTGTGCGGACTGCACTGGCTAATCCGATACGACACTTTACGCACATGTATTAACCCCCGTTTTCCCAGAGCGATAATTATATAGAAAATCTGCATTGCGTTCTATCTATGAACATGTCTCTTTTAAATTCAAATTCACTTATATCGTAAAGCGAACGAATTCTTACATGTCATTATCGCAATAAAAGAGTCAATTATCCTGCCTTCTCCTGTAAGTACCGCTCGCGTTAACTTTATTTAACAATGGCATCTATTTACTCGCAATGCTTAACAATCTCGCGAGTGTTAATGGATTACCTAGCATCTAGAAGGGTTCCAAATGTTTCCGGTCTACACCAGCGCGAGATGAATTATTATTTAAATTGTCATCATGCGTGTATAGTGTTTCTAATGAGAATTTAGCATTTCTATTGAAGACGATGGAACGTTGTCACTAAGTTATTACACATCACGATGTATTTAGTACTATTTACACGTCATTATAGCATTACATTTTCTAGTGGGTGTTGTGTTATATATTTTCTGTGTATCTGTTGTTAATATCTTTGGTTATTTGTTTCGTTTAAGTAAATTCTTAAAAGCTATGTGCAAGCTTTTGTGAATTAAAAGGAACACTATTAACACTTTATTGAGTTTTAAAGACATTGTCTTATGTATTAAAATAAAAGTAGGTCGTATTTCTGACAGCGTTCGATAGAAACCTGTTTATAGAAGCTATTCCAGTACTTAAAATAAGCGAATTCACTAAACATTTGCGTGATGATATTTCAACTCTTTATTTCGCGAATCAATTAAATGGCAGCATTTAAAACAATAGTTTGGCCTTTTAATGACCTAGGTGAGTTCACATAAAGGCAAGAGGGCTTGATGTGTTGTTTACTTGTTCTTATATTCACGGTGCCTATACAATGTGACTTTTTCAGATCTGTGTTGGGAGAAAAAAGCGCGACCCAGTTAACATTTTTAAGGATCGCTTTTTAAAGTAACATAACTACTCAAAATCAACGAAAATTTCGTACAATATTTCGCAAAATAAAGCTAAACAATTAAAAATCATTGTTCCTTATGGCCATTGTCGAAATTTCAACGCCAGATGTGGTCTGGTAAAATAGATGTTTGTGAATACAAAATGCTCGTTTTTATTATGGTTTAACATGGTTCAATTTTAGTGTTCGTGTGTCGTATCAATAGATATATTCGCAGGAAATTAACATGGAATTTATTGTAGACACAAATAAATAAAAACGAGCATTTTGTATCTACAAAAATCTATGTAATCATACCACATCTAGCGTTGAAATTGTGGCTATTGCTATAAGGAACATTGATTGTTTAGGTGTTAACTTTATTTTACGAAATACTTAACGAAATTTTCGTTGATTTTGAGCGTTGTAGAGACTTTAAATAGTTCACCTTTTTTAATGGGATAAAGTGGAGGGCCCGCTCATTCGTAAGAGTATACTATAGGTATCATGATCTTTTTAAACAAATTAGTATTTTTTTGCAGTAAAGTGCAACCGCGCGTTTGAACAGTCAGAAAATGTCAGATCAGTGTGGGGACTTCATATTACAAACGCTCGGTTTATGTGACAGGCATTATTTGTGTGATTATTATCATATAGACAAATTGAAACTTCCGTTGAAGCAGCCAGATGACAAATCTTTCTATAACACGAAGTCTTATTTCAGGGGTAAAACAGCCAAACAGTATGACACTGCACGACAAATCTCACAGTTGTTTACTTGTTAAATAATGAATCCTATTTCAAGGGTAATTAATACTTATTATGTTTTGGCTGTAAAAACATGTTTCAAAGTTTCGGTACATACTAATGTTGGAACATGTGACGTCAATGACATTGACTTAATCATCGTAGTGACGACATCTTTTGATATGTTTATACATATACCTGATTATTTGACTCACGTATACTCATACCATATAAAGTGCCACAGTTTGCAATAACGTATTGATCAGTTAGGAAGACACCGCTGATCATGATTTATATGTAATTTGTCTTTTTTTTTGTAACTATTTACTTCATTATGCAGAATAGAAGAAAACAACTGTGTCTGACCTCGAAATTAAAGGTCTTCAGTCGATATTTGCCTCAAATGACATATAACCCCGATTATATTCTTGCAATGCCAGAAAAGAAGATATATTATCTTTAAATAAAGGTGGTAAGCCTTTACAAAAAGTTGACAGTAAATTCTTGTTTTAAAATCGTACATTCGACAAATAAATTGTGTAGTCAAAAGAGAGTCAAAGTCCTTATATTTTACTCATGCAAGAAATAACACTACTCAGACATTTCCTCCTACCTTTTTCTGTCGGCATTTTTTAAAGAACATTGGTCGCGTGCCATATAATTAACTTATCTTTGCACTGAGATATATTATGCTTTTAATACGTCGTAAAACAGTATAGCTTAATGGAAATAAAGGAGGTTTGGAAGAAACACTTCCGGTCTTAGACTGTCGCCTCTTAAAGACCATTCAATGTGCTCGCCATGTGATGACAGCATCACTAATGCATTTTGTTGGTTTGCCCTGTCGATAACACCAGTCTATTGATGGAACAAGCGCATTCAACTTATTCCAAAGGGTCCGCGACGAAATATGAATCGATGTCTAGGTTACTGCGTTTTTTATCGAATTACTGGATAGCGAACCCGCGAATAATAGGTCGTCAGCAATTACTTTACTTTTAAGGTAGAGCGTGCTACCAGCCGGATAACCTGAAACGTTTAGTACACATATAATCCATATATTAACATAATTTAAAGTGTTGAACCTTTCAAAAAGCTTTTTATCACACTTTTTAATTATTGACACACGTATATGAGACAACACGTACCTTATGATATGTACACTATGTGTTGCATTCATAAATTATTTTGCTTAATAAATGCATTCATATGAAAAGTATTGTGTGTCCCACTTTTACAGCGAATTCGGTTGATTAAAGCCCCGTTGATTAAATTTCTGCTATAAACCACGACATGTGCTACGTTGTTAGGCTACGTTGTAAACAAATGTAGTTCCTTGTATAAAACAACTAAATGTTTTATTATTGTTATAAAACTTTTAGATTTGCAATTCAATATTAATAAAATTGTTATTAATAATGCACGACTCTTTGTCACAGAACAATATTCTGATTAAAAAAAGAAAGATAATTTGATCAGCGGTTATTTTTGGAACGCGGAGTAATACACTGACCTTGGTTACACTACAGTCATTTTCAAAATGCGACAAACACTCATGAAAAATAATTTTGTTTAAATAAAAAAAGGTTTACTGAATAAAAAGTGGGATAAATAGAATAATAGGTTAGTGTTGATTATAGATCAGGTTTATCATGCTCGGCACGAAAACGAAAAAAAACTCGCCAAGGCTCTTGCTTTTTGTTTTCTAAACATCTCATGATAAACCTGATCTATAATCAACACTAACCTATTATTCTCTATGTCTTAATTTTGGTTACAGTGTCATATGACCTATTTAAAGAAGAAAATTAAAACCGTATAATACATGACCAAGTGAGAAATGCTTGTCCTTTATACGATTTGCTTAAAACACATTATTAAATACGAACACGCTTCACAGAAGAAAAACAAACCTTGCAATAGTGAATCCGATTCCTCAAACAGTCAATTCAAGCGTTTGATATGTATGTTATAAGGAAGCACAGAAGTCCAGAAATTTAGAATCATGTACAGCATTTACTTAGCGACAATCTTTTAAAGCGACAAATTGCAATCGACTAAGCCAAACTTGATACAGAGACGTGATAGACAAAATGGCGACGGCCATTCCGAGACAGGTATTTATCGCCATTAATATACAGGAATGTCATTAAGTTTCACATGCCGCTTACTTCCAAGCCATATTTGCAAGAAAGTTATAAGCGTTTATTATGCCCCCTCCCCTTCGAAAAAGAGGTGGGTATATTGTTTTGCTGGATGTCGGTCTATCGGTCGGTCTGTTGGTAAACCAGTTCTTTCCGTTCAATAACTCGTCACCGAATTGACTTATTTGCTTGAAATTTCACATGGGCATTGGCCTTGGATAGTAGATGAACCCTATTGAAAGTGGGGTCACTAGGTAAAAGGTCATGGTCACTGTCACAATAAGTATGAAAATCGTTCCCGATCGATAACTCGTCAACGAATTGACCTACTGGCGTGATACTTTACATGTACATTGGCCTTGGTCAGTCGATGACCCCTATTGATCTGGGGTCACTAGGTCAAAGTCACTGTCACAAGAAGTGTGAAAAAGGTTCGGATCAATAACTTGTCAACGAATTTACCGATGGCTTTATACTTCGTATGTGAATCGGCTTTGGACAGTAGATGACCCCTATAGAAATTGGGGTCAAAGGTCAAGATAACTGTCTCAATAAGTGTTACAATTTTTTCCGATCAATAACTCGTCAATCAATTGATCGATTAGCCTGATTCTTCTCATGTGCATTGGCCTTGGACAGTAAATGTGCCCTATTGAAATTGGGGTCACTAGGTCAAAGGTCAAGGTCACTGTCACACGTGTGAAAATTGTTTCCAATCAATAACTCGTCAAAGAATTGACCGATTAGCTTGATACTTCACATGCACATTGGTCTTGGACAGTAGATGACCCCTATTAAAATTGGGGTAACTAGTTCAAAGCTCTCTTTGGGCAAGCAAACGCGGAACTGTTGTTTTGTATTTATATTCGCAATATATCTCGACGTTACTCTCTACGATTTTTTTTTAACAAGGCATGACTGATGATGATATCGGTATGATTCTTAACAACTTACACAATCCAGCCATAACGTTGTTTTAACAAGTGTTTCATTTATATGAGACCCATCAGTAGACAAGGAATGCATATACTGGCCGTTCTGGTCTATATAATGAATGCCAATTCACTCGCAAATGTATAGTAAAACTGATTGACCTTAACATGGGGTACTTGTCCGTAAGACGGGGACATGATTATTGCATTGAGGGTACAATGTTTTTAGTTTGGTATTTATTTTAATCGAGAAGCCCTTTCTAATATTATGTTTACAAGCGTTATCAACTTGATCGCAGGGGTCTAGATAAGGGGAGTACAAGGGTCTTTACAAGAACATTGTTACTTAAATCCTATGTTTTAGTACTCGTTCGAATTGTTACATCCAAACGATTCTTATCAGCATTCCAAACAGGATTTTGGTAACTGTTAAGAAAGTTTGCTGTAAAAATACGCCTCTTATGTAGAGTTCTGCTTGATCGAGTTCGGAAGCGTTGGTGTCTTTTGTCTGGAAAAACTGTTCTCGGTTCCAATACTGCACAACTTATTTGAACGTCGCAACATAATATTAAACGAGCCATTCTATTTTATGATGGTTTATATTATTTTCGATAACGCCTCTAAATATCATTCGGAAACTTTGGATGGTTATCAACTCAGAAATTCAATAGGACGATGAATACTGTTCCTAATGACAAGATAAATAGTGGGACAGTTAGGTTTGTCAAAGAGAGCTGACCTAAGAATTACAATATGCTGTAATTTTTCTCAACTCATACTCTTATATTCGACTTGTCAAAAGTATCAACGTCTTCAACACTTAAACTTCGAAAAGGGAATCACACGTCCTCAATCCGGTTGTCGCCTCTGTTTTTTAGGAAACCGTGTTTGGATGTAAAAACGGAACTCTTTAGTAACATTGCTGTACTTGATACGACTAATACTTCCTGACATATCATGGCTTAATGGGAATTAGGACGTTTTAGAGGAATCCCTACTGGACTTAGAATGCCAACTCTTAACTCCTCTGTATTGGGCTAACTGTATGATGATGGCCTTCCTAATGTATTTGTTTGTCGTTTGTCGAGCGTCACCTTTTAGTATCTTCAATCCAAGCCGACAAAAAATAAGGCTTCAATAGAAAACTCAGTTTTAATAATGTAAAATGTATATACATTTGTATCATGTCACCTGTCAACTGATACATATCAAGCTACGTTTCATAAGGGAAGTTTTAGTTTAAGTTTCGAGGAAACCCACATTGTGAAGAAGATATCAAGGATCAAAGTGATATACTACATGTAGCAATGTATAATGAATTAATGGTTGACAGAAATTTCTTCATAAATCGAAATTGTTCCTTTCGATATATTCATTAGAGGAATATAGAAACACCATTGACATCCTATAGGAATATACTTTGTCACCATTAAAAGACACTTTGTTTGAAGAGAATGCCCGATTGTTTATTAAGAACACCACTCAACATTCGAGATAACAACACAAATATCATACAATCTGCTATTTCAAAGATTCTATTCAATACAATAAAAAATATGCATAAATTTATTCGCAATTGTTTCTGTCATATTGCCTTGAATATGATTTGAGTATAAAAAATAATACAGTGCCCTAGTCAATGTTCACCTTGTTACTGTCCAACAACAGTGCCCTAGTCAATGTTCACCTTGTTACTGTCCAACAAGTAAATGGTAATTAAAGACTTATTTGATCTTTCATTCTGTGAAACTGTAAGATAGTAACCTACATTCATTCCAAATGTGATATACCTAATGATTGATGTTATATATTCGTATATAGTGCGTGTTAGCTTTTACATTTGTGTAGTTGTTTGAATTATAGTTTCAATGCATTTTGTAAATAGCTTGTCACATTAAAACAAAATCTTCAAAATATTTTTTGAAGACGACAACTCTTGGAAACAAATTATTTTTTTATTGTTACTGGTTCTGTACTTTTTGAATGTTCAAATCAATACAATTCTTAGTTTACAGTTGATTTAAATGAATAAAATTAGGCTTTACATTTAATGTCAAGGTGCGTACCAAATTGTATGATTAAGTTCAGTGTGTATGTACATGAAGAAACTAAAAGTTTTTATTTGTTATCTATTTTGTCTGCGATGGATGAATAATATAAATGTGGTTTTCGTTTTGCCCCGTTCATGATGCAAGAAAGTTGAAAAATATATATGTTCAACATTCCAAATGTGTTTAAAATACGTGCTTAGTGGGTTTCGTTATCAAATTACAATTTTAACCTTGTGAATTTAACATTACAACTGGTATTTTCTTCATTTAAATGTAGAATACATTTACACAATATCAATACATATGAATTATGAACACATTTAACTTATGTATATATGCGTTAAATATTTGACGACACAAGCTTCACTGCAATTCATACACAACGCACTCTCTGTCTCTATAAAACATTCAGATAGGGAAAATATCACCCTGTTTTTATAATAATATTCACATAAATTACCTATCATAAAACCGTTGTTCTTAAATTATGTCCCTCTAGATAAATTAAAGAATCTGAATGGTTTTTGTATGATATCGACTGTCTTGTTAGATGGTTAATTTAATGATCCGGTTAGTGTAAAAAGAAAGTCTGAACATTAAATACATTTACGAAAGGGAACATGGTGGTTTTACATTTTTGTTTGTAAAAGTCGACTAATACGGCATATAAAGGTTATGTTCTCGTCAGATACTGTAAATATAAGGCAAAACAGTATGTTAATCATATATAAGAGCGATTAAACTGGTAATTGTTTACCGCAACATTTATTAACGGCTCTATAAAGGTCACAAATCCTATTATAATGCATATCAACTGGTCTAATTTTTACCGGATTTCAGTTACTCTTGCATAAAAACTGCTAATAACATAGCTTAGGTACAACGTTGTCAAAAATTATGGAAGATAAACCCGTTTCATAATTGGAAGAAATGTTTACACTTTTGCAACTCACGTGATGTGTAGCCTCAGAGCGTTGACATATGCTAAAAATAGCCGAAAGAAAATTCAATTTTAATTCTATTTTAACAACTTTTTACCAGCAGAAAGTATCTTATTAGATCACTACAAACTTTTTAACCATTTAGAAGAGACCTACTTTGTGAGTAATACCGGAAAACGTTAAAAGTCATCGTTATATTTTTGGTGACCTGAGTCACTTTCACTTTCTCTTTCGCGAGAAAACAGCGATGCAAATAAACTGATTGTTTGTAAACACAATTGACTTGGAGGTCACTTTATTTTGAGCTCAAAACAAGTTGTATTGCTCATGTTTTTATTATTATGTTCAATAGCATATATATATATATTGTTTTTTGATAACCTTTATAAATAAAATATGACAAAAATATTTAAAAATCTGTTAATAATTACGTCTTCACCTTTATAGAGCCTTTAAAGTCTCTATAACGCTCAAAATCAACGAAACTTTCGTTAAGTATTTGGTAAAATAAAGTAAACACCTTAACAATCAGTGTTCCTTATAGCAATTGCCAAAATTTCAACGCTAGATGTGGTATGATTACATAAATTTTTGTAGATACAAAATGCTCGTTTTTATTTATTTGTGGCCACAATTAATTCCCGCCAATATATCTTTTCATACGACACACGAACACTATTTTAGTGTTAATGTGTCGTATGAATAGATATGCAAAACAATAATAAAAACGAGCATTTTGTATCTACAAACATCTATTTTACCAGACCACATCTGACGTTGAAATTTCGACACTTTCCATAAGGAACACTGATTTTTAATTGGTTAAGTTTATTTTACGAACAATTGTACGAAATTTTCGTTGATTTTGAATAGTAATGTTACTTTAAATGTTTCTGTAAACATTTACCAGTTTAATCGCTCTATAAGTCATGGAGATCATTCCGTGTTTGATGTTGGCGTGAAATCGTATTGAATTTCATTGGTCATTATAAATTTGAATAGTTGATTTAATATACATGTACCTGCTTTGATAATAAGCAAAGCCAGCATTGTTCAGACATAACAAACTGTTCCTCGGCACGAAATGGTACATCAGGCAAATCAATGCCACAATCCCTAAGGTATTCGTCACTGTTATACATGCGTTAACAGCAAAACAATCTTGAAGGCGGCGCGTGACAGTTTATTCTTCTTCTTTTATAGCATCTACATTGCAAGACTATTCTCTGCAAGACATGCGATCACAATTACCCGTTTTAACTGCTCAATGAATGAAGAACTACGATTGTGTAACAGTTGCTATGGTTCTCTTGTAAGACATTGCAGACTCTCGTTAACTATCATTAGCATAGCTATAAAAATAGCACGTGTATAAATTATTCTCGTTAAATACCTTTTACCCGATTCAATTTAAAAATGTATTGAAACTTATTTTTATAATGTTGAATACAAACGTATACAAAAAACACGATTTTTTGCACGTGTGTATATATTTTTACCGACTTTTCAATTGGACGATAGCGTTTAATTGGACGATAGCTGGTATCCCTTTGTTAAAAAGATTGCATGATCAAACTGTATCACTTGCTTATGTGCGTGTTCGTGTGTAATTCGTCACTGACCAAACGGAAGACCGTTCAAAGACGATGATTTTAAACAATGCGTTGTTCTAGAAGCGTTGACAGGAAAAAATGTTTTCAAAACATACCATACTGCAAAAAGGAAAGGAAAGGTTCACGACATTAAAAACTTGAAAAATACTGGGTCTAAATACGCATAGTTATATCGTGGATACATTTGCAATGACATGCAATTCACTGGGAATGTATCCCTATTAAACATGAAGGCTTCCCTTAAAGTGATATTATGGGCATTTTGCACTGTTGAATTGAGCTGAAAGGAATTAACATGTCAAAAGACTTAGTTAAATGTGGTTACTGACCAATTATCTGCAAGTCATCATGCTACCAGTTGTTTATAAAAATATATTTTATATTCGATATTTTACGTGACTGGTGAGTCCTGTAAGCCGAAATGATCCGTAAAACAAAATTGTGTCTTTGTGTCGTATGAACGAATCTGCACTAAAACTAAATTTAGGTTCACATTGTACATGCATGATCAGTTTTCAAACGAATGTTCGGTTGATATTCAAATGCATTATTTTTCTCTTTCCGGGATATTGTTTTAGTATGTTGATGCTGCATTAACAAATATTAGTGTATATGAAGTGAAAACACCAAAAATAAACAACGGTTGCGATAGACACCTATAACCTGTTAGATGCCCATAATATCACTTTAATATAATCAATAGATTAATCATGCATATGGGTTCGTATATAATAAAGTACGAGTTTGTATTAATATAAATAAGTATAAATATAATAAGAATGCATCATAATTATAAGAGCATTAACAATTCCAATGACACGTGCTTTGGTTATTTTATATTCTATATGTTTACCAAATTGCTATTGTCATTACTTAAATTATCATGCGTGTTAAAGTAACATTACTATTCAAAATCAACGAAAATTTCGTACAATTGTTCGTAAAATAAACTTAACCAATTAAAAATCAGTGTTCCTTATGGAAAGTGTCGAAATTTCAACGTCAGATGTGGTCTGGTAAAATAGATGTTTGTAGATACAAAATGCTCGTTTTTATTATTGTTTTGCATATCTATTCATACGACACATTAACACTAAAATAGTGTTCGTGTGTCGTATGAAAAGATATATTGGCGGGAATTAATTGTGGCCACAAATAAATAAAAACGAGCATTTTGTATCTACAAAAATTTATGTAATCATACCACATCTAGCGTTGAAATTTTGGCAATTGCTATAAGGAACACTGATTGTTAAGGTGTTTACTTTATTTTACCAAATACTTAACGAAAGTTTCGTTGATTTTGAGCGTTATAGAGACTTTAATGAATCTGTTTGCATACTTATTGTTTTCCATAGATGTATGTTTCATAAATCATGGGCAAGACCGAAAGATTAATAAAAAATGATTCATTTCGCGTGTGATAAATACCTACTGACGTCGCGATCTCTGTTAATATAAATGAATTGTATCGCAAGTTGAATACTATACGGATTGATGATGTGAACCGTGCAGTGATGAACGTATCATATTTACGGGTCACTGAAAACAAATGAAAATGCTTTTTATTAGATTGTGACAGGCAATCATACTGTTTATAGTACGTCAAAAAGAGTTTAAATGAATGATGAGAGTATCTTAGAGGGAAGAACGGTCATATGTTGCAATCGGTTGATGGTTAGTGCCACAAGAGGTACTCGGCTGGGAACAAATGTAGCTGACTTTACTTGGGATATAGGCGATTCGATCTGATGAATACACACATGAATATATTTACTGAATGCTCGGGGCTAGTATTAGATAAGTTTGTACTGAACCCATACAAATGTGATGCAAATTTATATTGTAACTTAAACATACTAGTACAGATCAGTTAATGCATATTCGTATTAATTATTTCGACAATGCATTGATAAAACTAAATGATCAATTTGTTGTGCGGACTAATTAAAACTCCAACATGTTAACGTAGTTTGTTCAAGCAATCTGCAGTATTCGAGAACTATTTCAAAAAGTGTTCTGTCGAGGCATGTAATATGCGAAATATTTAATCTTTTAAATTGTAGTTGTTCTTATTTGTTGCATAGATCTTTATCTAAGGCAAACGTTAAACGATATTTATAGGGTATACAAATGTGTTTAATGTCAAATGTCGAGTAGACATGTTTGAAACATTTCAGATAAAAGTGAACAGAATACCCGACTATGACAAATTATACACTCATTGAATGTGCATGTGGGATTGATAAAAAATCACTTTCCTTAAGTTATACTTAGTATTTTTCGTCATTAAAGATGTCATAAACTGGATATGGTTAAACTAGTCCAGTTTTTCGCATACATATTACTATCTTATACTTCATAGATACGATTATGACATCGTGTTTTCAGCCAGCAAACATCATTCAATCTGTGTGAAATGTTTCATCTTGTTGTTTTAATTAACCCATTTATGACTAGTGGACTCTCCCTTCCTTCTAAATTGGATCATTTAATTTTCAAAATTAGGGATGTCTGGTATATTTATTTCTATATTTAGAATATTTCTTACAAAAATTCCTTTAAGCAAACAGCGCAGACTCAGATGAGACGCCGCATCATGCGGCGTCTCATCTGGGTCTACGCTGTTTGCCAAGGCCTTTTTTCTAGACGCTAGGCATAAATGGGTTAATTAATATATATGTTCATTAGTATGATACTGTTATATATTATGACCGCATATAATTGGAAATCGATACATATCATAGCACTAACTTTTACAAAAGTGAATGATTATGTACATGTTTATAAACGTCTTTTGTAAGAATCGACCCTTGAAAATCGACCATCATAATTGCAAAAAAACATGCCGTTACAATCCAGCTAATAAGCTGGCTATGTTTTGTTTATAGTAAAGTAGGTATATACATTATATATAATTACTGTTCAGCTATCACAATCTTCCTGAAACTAATCTGCAGCAAAATTGCAATTCCATCTATATCATTTAAAGCGGGTATATACGATTTTTTTTGTATGTGTTTAATTGTAATATATTGATAAAATATGTTACAATAACACAAAATAGGCAAGAAAAATTATACATTAAAGCCGAATTTCATTAAATGCAGCAAAGACAAATTAGCGCCCCGAGCCGATAATGACGTACACATTTTCCTACAATAAACGAAGCATTCGTCTTTGTATTAGGATCGGAGATAGTGTTCGTGTGTCGTATGATTAGATATCGTTGCAGGAATTCAAATAAACCGTTAAACTAAGTTTAGATGCACATCGTACATGTAAGGTATACATGCTGGCGAATTCGGCTGTACAGCCGTTTTCAATTTCAGAATTAAAGTAACATTACTATTCAAAATCAACGAAAATTTCGTACAATTGTTAGTAAAATAAACTTAACCAATTAAAAATCAGTGTTCCTTATGGAAAGTGTCGAAATTTCAACGTCAGATGTGGTCTGGTAAAATAGATGTTTGTAGATACAAAATGCTCGTTTTTATTATTGTTTTGCATATCTATTCATACGACACATTAACACTAAAATAGTGTTCGTGTGTCGTATGAAAAGATATATTGGCGGGAATTAATTGTGGCCACAAATAAATAAAAACGAGCATTTTGTATCTACAAAAATCTATGTAATCATACCACATCTAGCGTTGAAATTTTGGCAATTGCTATAAGGAACACTGATTGTTAAGGTGTTTACTTTATTTTACCAAATACTTAACGAAAGTTTCGTTGATTTTGAGCGTTATAGAGACTTTAAATATCTGGCTTATTTCCCATTTTTCGACACATGTTCTTCTTAACTTTTATTTTAATTTATATTGAAATATATATACAATAAGTTTTTTACACAGTTTATATAAATTCATAAATATTTGACAAAATCGTATATACCCGCTTTAAACTGCTTTTGAACTTGTTACACCCACATATAAATTGCACGCCTGTGAATGCCGCCAGTTTTAGTATTTAAGGAATAATAATTGCACACGTTAGTGTTGACTACAATTTTGTAAGGTGATTGTCGCCCTTTTGATCATTACGATGCATAACACATATGAATTTGTCCAAGCAATCCATCCGTTACCTTTTGTGACGCAATAATTATCAAATATAATTATGTTTAAGATTCATTTAGAAGCCTTCCAACTTTTCGAACAATCCATCATTTCGATAGGAAATTTTCTTGCTTATTTTTCTTGTATTTCTACTTATTATTTTGCTTAGACCACTTACAGATTTTTGCAAACGTGCCCAACCGCAAATTATTACCAGTCATACAGGGCGCGTTATCGGTTTCTTATTTACTTCACCGAAAGTGTCTCGGCTAAAACATTATTAATCATGATTTGTAAAAGTTTTATGAGGCGGTAATTAAGCCACATACATTTTCGTTGAGTTGCGAAGAAGCGTGGGGAGATGCTTGTTTACAGCTTTACAGCTCATTCAAAAATTAACCAATTTATGCCTAGTGGACTCTCCCATTCTCAAAATTGGATCAATTTATTTCCAAAATTAGGGATGTCTAGTTTATTTATTTCTATATTCAGAATATTTCTTACAGAAATTCATTTAAGCAAACAGCGCAGACCCTGATGAGACGCCGCATCATCGCTAGGCATAAATGGGTTAATTTTAAAAAGTGTTACCATTTTGTATTTGACTTTCCGCAAAACATACTTTGATGAAGATTGCGCACGAGAGCACATCCGCGAGAACATCAATTATTTAACTTATTTTTTAATTACAAATGTCCATGCATGTAATCATTTGTTCACGTCGTCTGAAGTTCATGACAGTTTCAAATATGAACAGAATGCACACACAACTAGTTTAGTATATGTTTAGATTGAATCTCGCGACAATTATATTAAGCCGCATTTTCACTCAAAATTAATATAGAATGTTTGACCAAGAAACTACGATTCGCGAAGTTGAATAAAGCCTGCGCTGACATTTGACATGGCGTTCAAATTACCGTAACGTTCATACCGAAACGTTCATAAATCAATTACATGTTTAAAATACATGAATGCTTATGTTAGTTTGAAAATTAATTTCAAATGAAGTCATTATTATATTGCCTAAAAATTGCATTGTCTTTCACTTTACGTTATAAAAATAATAACAGCATTACACCATTCTTTGGTAAGTACAACAACCTGACAACTCCAATAGACCACGTCGTGACAGTTGCTATTGCAGAAGTGAACCTATGAGACAGTTCTTTAAACGTTTTGAGACGGTGATATTGCACCAGCCCAATCGGAGTAGTAATGGTTCAAATGAACCATATGCATTTGACTGCAATTCATCGAAGTTCGTAGACCGTATATTGACAGTTACATAAGCAGTAATTGACCAATGAGACTGAGCTGTCTTATTATATGAGCCGCGGTCAGGGACGACAGGAACGACACTTTCCGCTTGTATGGTAGCTTTAGTTTCAAGGAAGTCCCTACTTATCGAAAATCAAGTTTAGGCGGAAAGTGTCGTCCCTGATTAGCCTGTGCGGAATGCACAAGCTAATCAGGGACGACACTTTACGCACATACTTTATGCCCAGTTTTCCCAGAACGCGGTTCATTTTTAGCAACTCTCAAAGGCTACGAAGCTGTCGCGAGCATAACATATATTGTTGCATTAGAATTCCGCCGCAGTATATTGTGTCTAAGTTTTATTGGGTTCATTCGCATTTGAAGTCAATTAAAGAGAATACTTGTATTATATATACGGTGTGTTGCTCCTATACACTATGATCATAGTATACAGTGTCCGACAAATTTCTTATTTTTCAGGTAGCCCACTGGGCTACCAATAAAAATATTTGGTAGCCCATACAATTTTCCTACAAAATGATAAGAGGCAGGTTTTAATCTTTATTTTATTTCTTCATAAACATATACATAATATGTATACATACATATACATAATACAGCAAGTAGTCTGATGTACACAGTCAATATCGTAAATTAATGTTACAGTACAGGCACCGTGTACTTAAATGTTAATGTACCAAACAAAATCATATACTACATGTAGATATTACATGTATGTGCACATGTATGTGTACTGAAATTCGGACAACACGTTAAGTCGGAAACGTAGATAAAGCGTTTAGATGATCAATACGATTGACTCGTATTGTGTTAATCAATGCAATTGCCCTTTTTAACAACAAATACCGAGTTTCAAGAAATTAGGAGTATTAAATCATTTATTTACTTGTTTCCGACTTAAAGTACTGTCCGAATTTACGTATTGCATCCGTATGTTACGACACTTGTGTGCAGTCAGCATACAATACAATAATTGTTTCAATAATGAAGGATCTGATACAACGTTACGGTTACGATACAGCGTGTTTATATTATATTTTATTAAGAGGAAATGTCAAGCCAAATAATTCGCGAGATACCCCGGTACTTTAGTTGAAACTAACAGCGAAACTTTAAATGGAAATTAAATGATCTCATTGTTGTACCCGCTACGAAATTTTTATTTACAAATAAATACAATTTTTGCGCGCTTTTTATCTGGACAAAGACATTCATTTATTAAATGTAGAATTTTGTAACCTAAAATAGTTGTACACAACGCGTGCTAACCGTGGCAGGTGATTTATGCATGTTGCAATACAACGGTCCTGATTGGGAGCTTATTTCATCATATCTTTAAATAGAACCATATGCGGAAATTCATTTGACACTTTAGAAAATTTCAAACGTTTGTTTATGACTCTTATCGTCTTTATTACCCAACCATAATTTGGTTTTAAAAATATAAAACGGGCATATATGGGATTATTGATTCACAGTCGATTTATCAAATTATTTATTGACAATGCCAACTAATTAGCAGGTGTAAACCGCGTTCACGCCGTTGTTGTTAATATTCATTTTCGGCTTCGTTACCGTTTTGAAGAATCCGCTATTGTTTTGATTTATTTAATGTTCGGCGTCCTTGGATATTTAACGACATCAAAAACGTTGTCGCTATTTCTCATTGTTGCGGTTACCAAAGAATTCCAAACTGCGAAATGATGTTGCATCATGTGCGCCCAACTACCCAACCGGCTCTCATTATATTATTAGCAGACGACAAATGTTGATTCTGATTGGATGATTAAAATACACTGATACTGTTTACGACATTACCGCAAGTGATCGGTGACTGATTAGATAATTGATTGCACTTTGTTATCGGATTATAAGCAATACACAGTGTACAAACACATGGTCAGCGTGTTTATTCTACGTATGTCTGTCAGTAAACCGGGCTACCGCTCTTATAGATTAATAGTAGCCCGGCGGGCGTAAGCTGGAAAATTTCAGTAGCCCGATGAAAAATTTCGGTAGCCCCCGGGCTCCGGGCAATGGATTTGTCGGACACTGGTATAAACAATTTATAATTGACCCATATATTACGGGAAATGTTGACTCGACAATTCACGTGTTTTGTAACTGCATCAACGTAACAGCAGCCAGAATTGTCAGTGCATTTTATTGAGGTATTGTGTTGCCAATCCATCATAAACTCAAATATTGTGGTAGGGAAGATGCTTCATGTGCATTTTACGTTGTGCGAAGTAACAACTTATGATAACTTTTACTCTGGCTGGTTTGGGTCAATAATTCAAACATTACAAGCATAAGTTATATAATGGAAATGTTGTCTCATGTAGTGTATTTCATTTCCGTGTGTTCTTCCGACTCGTGCTAACAAATACAATCATGTGTTTCCACTAAATTTGAGGGAAGGTGGGTGTGCAAAAGTTGTTTTGCTATTTGTTTTTTAAAAATAATAATTTCTTTAAATATGATATGTCACGCAGAAATATTGCATCTCTATTAAGTCTGCCTTCAGCGAAACATTAAATGTAATGCAATAGTACGTTGAAAGCAGAGTGCATTTACGTATCGCAGTATTTGGTTGTACGCAGTTGAACCCGTTTATGTCTAGCGTCTAGAAAAAAGGCCTTGGCAAACAGCGAAGACCCAGATGAGACGCCGCATAATGCGGCGTCTCATCAGGGTCTTCGCTGTTTGCTTAAAGGAATTTCTGTAAGAAATTTTCTAAATATAGAAATACACATACTAGAAATCCCTAATTTTGGAAATACATTTATCCAATTTAGAAGGATACGAGAGTCCACTAGGCATTAATGGGTTAAAAGTGCTGCGTATTGTGAGCTGAATTTTTTTGTTATACGTTTCAAACCTTTTCGCGCAACCGTGAATACTTTTGCTATCTTATTTCATAGTAATATTCGCTCTATATCTCGACTTTACTCGGTGCGAAATTTTTTAGCGGGATGACCTAATTAGGACTCCACTAAGAAAATTTGCGGGGAGTAAAGTCGAGATATAAAGCTAATTTAAATACGAAATAAACGCTAATCACCTTTTTACTGATATGGCTGGAAAGTGAGCGCCATTTAAAGAATAAACAGAAGTAATAAAGGTGTAAAACGGCGAAAAATAACTGTTTCGGTATGGAGGTCGCCATCTTGACTATCACGTTATTACCCTCTCTGTTAGAGGCTATTCTGTGCATTGTTCTTATAAATCTACGTTCGTTCAGTTTTGAGGTCTGTTAGCGAACAGTTGACGCCATCCACAGTGTGATTTCATATCTTGTATGGTGTATGACCACAGTTACCGATAAAACGTACTCGTTAAATCAAGAAGTATTACTATAATACCGAAACGTGGTATTGCCGATATAAATAATTGTGTTTTGCAACAGAAATCTGTTTGAGTACAAAGTGTTACATATGAGGTACTTTGTTCTTTAATCACTGCATACCAAAACGTTTAGGTAAATTAATATTTGGGACGATTTGGAAATATTATTGTCGTAGTAGAAAACTCACTTCTGAGTTTTTAAGGCACTTAAACCACCATATAATGTGAAAGGTATAACACATGCAACTCCAACAAAATACGTCTCTTTCATGTTTAGTTTTTCAAGTTTTTATTACATTCCCGACAGCTTGTAGTCATAAAAGGGTCACTATTGTTTGAAACCTTGATGATATTTTATTGCCAAAATTAATTATAACTCAACAATATGTGAGTTTTATTTGTACTTTATGAACTAGTGTATCTAAACTCAAGACGATTAGAAAATATCATCGTGAATTTGCATCATCTTCGTACACGCTGCATACACAGTGGTGTATTGAAATATTACCACATACATAATAGAAAACACATCTGTTCGAGATTAAACTAGACCAATCCACGTTGTTCTTTCATCTTGCGAAGAAACACTTAGCTACATTTCCTTATGTAGAGTTTCAGTTTATTACTTGAGAAAGCTGAAAATGGCAAAAAGCTATGAATGGGCCAAGTAATATACTAAATGTAGTAATGTTGCATAATACGTTTATGTTTTACTGAAACGACTCCAACAATCGAAGTTGTCCATAACGACCTATTCAATAAAGGAATATCTAAACCGCATTTAAATCCCCTGGAGTGGAGAGAAATTCTCTCACCATTCAAAAGCAATTCATTTGAGGAGAATGACCTATTGCTCATGAAAGACAGAACGAACATACAAGAAAACTACACACAATACATTATCATTTTCTAGTTCAGGGCGTCTATTAAATGGTATATCAATATATGCATACATCGATAAATATCTTTTGTAAGACACAATATGGTCGCAAAATGTTAAGGACATAATGTCACAACAGTTTGCATAAAAATAACAACGCATGAAAATGCATGTGTTAACGTCCTTGACATTAATATGTGCCATATACTAATTTTATCTGCACTATCAAATGCTATCATTTATATCATCGGCCCATCACTAGAAATGTTTCGTAAACTTTCGAAGTACGATTGCCTTTTAGCATTTGGATGTTTATTATCTTACTTTCCCAATAAAAGTGTTTTATTTCACATGGCCGTGTATATGTGTCACAAGATATTTCAAAAGTGCAATAACACATAGAAAACAATTCCATAATTAGCATTCACCTAGTTAAAGATGTTTAAATCAGACGTAAAGTTCAATTCGTAAATATGTTGGCTATTTACACATATTGAACAAAGCTATTTTATAATTTAAGGTTTGGTGTTATCAAAAAGAAACAAAGATTTTTTTAAAATTATCCAAAGGAAACAAATCTGTGATACAATTGTATTATACTTGTGTATGCTATTGGGCTTTGGTGATTAGCACGTTTCACATCAATAGAATCGTCGGTTTTGATTGTGCTTAAAATAATTAAATTATGTTGTATATGTTATGTTCAGGTGCGTACCAAAATGAACCGCATGATCTCAATGACTATAATGTGTAAATCGAAAGATGAATATTGTTTATTGTATATAATATAGTTTATATAGTTTGTATGCAACGGCAGAATAGCGCATGAAGTTTTGAACCAACCTCACAACATTGATTGATCGAATACTTATAAGAATACTACAATAATTGATTTGCAGACATAATAACATCTATAGTTGTACATTTATAACATGACATATTCATCAATGTACACGTAGAATTGTAATTGGCGTAGATATCTTTGAATATTTTCACTTACGTAACATAGTTCTTTGATGTCGGTTTTTGGTAACCGTTTGTGCCTTCTATCGCTCTATGCGCATTGGGGATAACTGCATGCTTAATGATGTTGTGACTATAATTGTATCTAAACGTGATCAGAGTCTTATTTGTATACTTAACCCATTTATGGCTAGTGGACTCTCCCATCCTTCTAAATTGGATCAATTAATTTCCAAAATTAGGGATGTCTACCATATTTATTTCTTTATTTAAAATATATCATATAGAAATTCCTTTAAGCAAACAGCGCAGACTCAGATGAGACGCCGCATTATGCGGCGTCTCATCTGGGTCTACGCTGTTTGCAATGTCCTTTTTTCAGGACGCTAGGCATAAATGGGTTAATATGCCTGTTTGATTTATAAGCAAAGTCAGCAAACCAACGCACAGTTGCATAGTAGATCATGATATTGTATTGAAAAGGGAACAACAACACAATACATTTGATTATGTTAAATATAAACATATACAGTGGATTTGATTATTTCGCAGTTGTTTATCTTGTATATTTTGACAAACATTTCAATTCGACAATCGCATGTCTCCCATCATTGTACAGATTGCATGATCAACCCGTATCAATTGCTTATGTGCGTGCTCGTGTGTAATTCGTCATGGACCAAGAGGGAGACCTTTCGAAGAATACGAAATAAAACAATTTATTGTTTTAGTATTGTTGACAGCTAATAAGCGGATTAGTTCTAAACTTAACTTACTGATAATAGAAATGAAAAAGATCACCACATTAACATCATTAATATTACTGGATCTAAATTCGCTGAGTTATATAATTATTTATTTAGTCCAGTCTCTTCTCAGCAAAAATCTAGTCTATGCGGAAAGTGTCATCCCTGATTATCCTGCGCAGACTTCACAGGCTAATCTGGGACGACACTTTACGCACATGCATTAATCCCCCTTATCACAGAGCACGGCTCATTTGATACCATTGCAATGACAGGAAATTTAATGCAAATACATGTATATCACTTTTGACATTCGAGCCCCATCGGCGCTAGACCCATTCAATAATGAATAGGAGATCAAGCACATGCGTTCGCATAGTATGAAGTTGGAGTATGAAGGTGTTTTAATGTGTATAAATAGTGTAATAATGCAAGAAATACGTGAAATGATTGTAATAAAAATAATAATCAATACAGAGACTTGTCTATACAACTTCAATATACATCTTCTTTGGTGATATTGAATAATGTGTGTTAACCAAATCGCTATTGCTATTACTCAAATAAACATGCATGTTTATGAATCTGTCTGCATAATAAATATCTTCCATAGATGCATGTGGGTTTTTTACGTGACGCATGTAATGAAACTAAATATAAAAGCAAGTGATTGATAGCGTTAGTGATGCATGCACATTGATACAACTGCACTATCAACGGAACAAATATTTCATGAAAAACGTTAAGGCATGTATCATTCTTTCTATCGAGATTTGTATTAACTGACGTCTTGATCTCTGTAAAAATGAATTGTATCCCACGCTGATACTAGACGATTTTATGATATGTAGCATGCATTGATGATATGTAGCATGCATTGATGACGGTAGCTGATTAACAGGCTGCTGAGAATAATTGACATTGATGTGCACGTTTATAAGATTGTGATTAGCAGTCGCACTTTGTTGTAGTACGTGGAAACGGGGCTTCATAAATGATGGGTGAATTTTAGAGGTACGAACGGCTACTTGTTTCAAATAATAAATGGTTACTGTCACATAAAAAAGAAAAACATGTTGATGTTTATGTTGGCTCAATAACCTGATTGAGGATGGAGGTAATTATTTGAAAATGATTAACGAAGGTAGACGACCTATCATGTTATTTATCTGAGACCATCTGGTTAATACAACATTTAATTAACTTATAACACATGGTCTGAGTTTGGATGAAAGTTTGTATGCATTTATGTGCATAACTACCTCGTGATTGCATCAAGGACAATCGGTTTAAAGAAACAACTTGAGATTGACATGTAATTTTTGTGCTGAATAGAACAGTAGTGTGCAAGTGTTTCATTGCTTTGAGTTTTCACGACGTCATAGGGGACTCTACATCAGATAACCAAACCCGAATCAAAGCACATGGCTGCTTAATCTATATTTATTGCATAACCTTGAGCAACCTCAAAGCGTGGCTATGCACTTGTGTGTTCACCTAGAAAGGGATCGCACCGTTAATTAGAATCAGATAATTGGAAAATTTGAGAACATTGTTTCTTGGCAGCACAACGTTTCATGTGTTATTCGTGAAAGTTTTTTTGGCGAAGTCGCTTGGTATTAGCAACCAGATATGTGTGTCATATAAAACTACATTTACCTGCTTGCAACGACCGTATCTTTTCTAATCATGTTTTTTAATGATAACGCGCTTTATTGCATACAGGTTTACATTTTAATTTAGGAAAGGCGATTAATTATGTACATTGTAAAAGATACAATACGGTTAATCATTCTGAAACATGATTCGGGATATCCACTCTGACAAATAACACACTCAATGAATGTACATGTGAAATATATAAGCAAACACTTTCCATAAAAGATAGTTCTAATTTTGTGTATCGTACACGATGTCATCAATCGAAATGGTTTCACTGTTCGTTAAATGTGATAAGAACGCTGTTCTTTCAGATAAAATAAACTCGTGTTAGTAAACATTCTGGCATTAAACCTAAATTTGCCATAATTTCTTGTACCATCTTTAATTAAGGTTTCACTGTGACAAATACATTAGATAATACAAAAAAAACACATACTAAATCTCGGTTTAAAGCTACATTAAGTTACCATGACAAAATTAATTATACGACCATTAATTGTATGTCAGTAGAAAACCGAATTAGGGTACATATTTTTTATAGTTTCACTATATTAGAATAGTGTAATTATGTGTTTGTTTTTTTACAATAGTTTTTTTTAGTTTCACTTGATATTATCTTCATTAAAAGTACATTACACGTATTACCTTAATGAACTCATATGAAAAAAGTAACTACACAGTAAAAAATGGTTGATGTTATTAACAAAGTGGTTTGTCTTTCTTACATTTAGAACAAAGGTCGAGAGTCCACATGATTAAATTGCATTCACTCTTATTAAGGCGTGTGGGCTCCCTAAGTCTTTCAATTTTGAATCCTACCTCTGCGCCAGGAAAACAAATAAACTAACAAAACACTCACATACGGTCATATGAATATCATTTTTTAACACGTTATAGTTTGACAATAATACGAACCCACGTGTAAAGCCTCGTTTAAAGTCTCTATAACGCTCAAAATCAACGAAAATTTCGTCAAGTATTTCGTAAAATAAAGTTAACACCTTAACAATTAGTGTTCCTTATAGCAATAGCCAAAATTTCAACGCTAGATTTGGTATGATTACAAAATGCTCGTTTTTATTTATTTGTGGCCACAATTAATTCCCGCGAATATATCTTCATACGACACACGAACACCATTATAGTGTTCATTTGTCGTATGCCTAGATATGCAAAACAATAATAAAAAACGAGCATTGTGTATCTACAAACATCTATTTTACCATACCACATCTGGCGTTGAAATTTCGGCAATTGCCATAAGGAACACTGATTTTTAATTGGCTAAGTTTAATTTACGAACAATTGTACGAAATTTTCGTTGATTTTAAGCAGTAATGTTACTTTAAGCCTAGTATGTTATTTGTATGGTGATTATAACATATCAATAGAACAAATATAACACGAAATAATAAATTATGTGCATATATTATTTTGTATACTATGTGATCATGTACGGCGGTTTGTATACTCGCAAAAAATATCGATGCATACATTGCGTGTTAATTGGTTGATGTTCGTCTAGTTTACAAAATGCCGTTAACGTTTTAAAGATTACAGATGCTATTCATCATAATTGGGCTTATCCTCGCCTAACAAATGAACCAACACTAGCAGTTTTTAATTTATTTTCAACTTACTTGTTTCCGTTCGTCTGATTAGACGTGTGTATCTTCTCTAGTAGTTTAAAACATCGTATAAAGCGCCTTTGTAGTTGAGTTTATAGTAAATGTCAACAGCCTAATGGCAATATATGAGGATGTACCAATCAAAGCTTTTATCGGAATCAAAGCTTTCCAGTACCGGAAATTGACGAAAGATCTCACTTACTGTTCATTTGCTGTAAATTATATCCAGACGGCATGCGTTCGATTCTTAATTATAAATTACATTTGAGGTTAACCCATGTATGCCTAGTGGACTCTCCCATCCTTCTAAATTGGATAAATGTATTTCTAAACTTAGGGATGTCTAGTATATTTATTTCCATTTTTAGAATATTTCTTACAGAAATTCCTTTAAGCAAACAGCGCAGACCCTTGCATTATATTGTCGCATATTGAGCATATAACCAAACGGAACAAATCAATTGCACGTAAATGTTGTAGATAATACAATTTGATTTGCTTTTAGCTGAGTGTCTGATTTTGCGTCTTTTTTACAATCATATCACAGCACTTTTTACAATATTGAATGATTGTGTGCATGCATATGACCATCTGTTGTAAAAACCGAAGAAGGTCATCATATTAGCAAAAAACAAGCCATTACAAGCATGCTCATTTGTGTGCAATGTTGTATTCAAGGTCAAGTAGGTATATACACTATTCATATTAACTGTTCAGTAAACACCTTTTCTGAAACTAATATGCAGTCCGTTTATGATTCCATACTGAGCTGTATCATTTTAACTGCTTTTGAACTTGTAACCCACGCATTTATATCACACGCCTCTTTATGCCGTAACATATGATATTTTAGCGATTTTCAGAATTTTGTCTCAATAATTAATTATTACGCACCTTAGTGTTGACAAGTTTTCTGTACGGTGATTGACTCCTTTATGATGATCATGACTATGCATGAAAAAAAATGGTTCATCGTTAACGAAGTTTAACGAAGAGTAATGTGTCCAAACAATTGACCCTTTACCTATTTTGACCCAATAGTAATCAATATTAGTGTATTAAGATTCATTTAGACATATTATGACTTTTCCGACAACCCAGTGTTTCGACAAGGTAGTTTCGTTTGCTCATTACAGACCACAAACCGATATATGCAAACGTAAAGTTAACGCGAATAATTACTAGTCATACCGCGCGCGTTTTCGGTTTGTTATTTACTACGCCGCGGTTTCTTATTTACTACGCCGCACGTTTCTCGGTTGTTAATAATCCTTTATCATGATTCTGACAAGTTTTATCAGCCAGTAATTAAGTCATATAACTATTTATCGTTTGAAGGGCGTAGAAGCATGCGGAGATGCTTGTTTACAATTTAGCAGCTCATTCGTAAAATAGATGCAGTAGGCATATACAGCAATACATATGTACGTAATAAAATATTATTACAAGTTTGTATTTGACTTTCCGGAAACACATTTCAATGATGATTGTACACGAGAGTACATCGGTGTAATTATTTATTTTTTCAACGTCTTTTTTTAATGACGTACATTTGCCATGAACGTATTTATTTGCTTTACGTTATCTGGAATTCATGACAGTTTCAAATATGAACAATACGCGAACCAAACTATTTTACTTCCATATGTTTTATGTTTCGATTGAACTTTACGACAATATATTGAAACGCAAGTTCACTCAAAATCATCGTATGTTTGACCAATATTAAATACAGTGTGTGAATTATTATATAACCATGCTCTGATATTTGCCTTGGCGTTCAAATGATGAAAACGTTCAGAAATCAAATATATAGTTAAAATATAAAAAAACGTATTTAAGTTGGACAATAATTTTTCAAAAAAGGCATCAATATATTTCCCAAATAATTGAATTGTCATTCAATATATGTGATATAATTCCTTGGTAAATACAACACCCTGACAAATTCACTTTACCATCGCTTGACAGTTGCTATTGCAGAAGAGACTGCTGCTTAAACATTTGCAGACTGTGAAACTGCAAACGCCCAATCGGGAGTAATAACAGATAAAATTTACGATTTACATTTGACTTTAATTTATCGAAGTCCGTAGACCGTAAATTGACAATTACATCTTCAGCAATTAACATATGAGGCTGTTCTGTCTTATAATATTTAGGAACTCTCAAAAGCTACGATTTGTCACGGGCATATAACTTATTTTAGCATTCGAAGCCCGCAACAGTTAACTTTGTTCAAGCTTAAGTGTGGTGTCAATTTGCCTTTGAAGTGAATTGAAGGGAATACGTGTATGATTTTGTTGATGTTGCACCTATAAAATATGATCAACGTTTTAACCAATTTTTGTCGTGACACCTGGGTAAAAAAAATCTTAGTATGGGTTCTTGACATGCTACACCTTTATATACATCAATCATATTAAGAACACGGATTTTCTGTCTGTGTTATATAATGAAACAAGATAAGTATTGATGCAAAGCATCAAAGGGTGTCGGGAATTTCAGTGTAAAAGGCACTTAATGAAGTTACATGGAACGATTTTTTTCTACTGTAAATATTAATATATTGGCCGATTATTTTAAACAAAATAGAAAAAGGTACTGGTATAACCATTATCTATGATTTTGTGTTGTAACCCCCAAATAACCATTATCTATGATGGTGTGTTATAACCCCCAAATAACCATTATCTATGATTTTGTGTTGTAACCCCCAAATATTTCATAGTTCATTTTATTTACATTGGTTTCCTTTTTTACTGGCATCCGTGTGCAGTTTTCATTAATGGAACAGGACTGTGTAGGTTTTAAAAAATCTGCTTCATCTTGTAAGCGTTATTTCATATTTTTCTCAACTTCAAGGGGAGATGATTCTGAACTTATTCTTACGTTGCTCATTTACGATAGGGGTTGAGTACTCATTGATATGAAAACACTGTAAAAGTTTTAATGTGTTTACGAGCCCCCTCCCCCACCCTCTCAAACATATAATTCATGAACGTTAAAAAAACAAAAAATGGTAACAATAAAACAGCATGTTTATTTAAACTAAAATGTCTACATCAAAACAAAACGTTAACATAGAACACAAATTAAATAATTTGATTCCATTGGGGCTTGAATCTTGGGCCTCTCACATGTGAAGCGAGCGTGTAACCACTACACTACGGAACCGCTTGAAAAATAAAATTCTAACTAAGATATTAATAAGCTATTAATAGTCGGTTTAAATGTAAACACGGAAGTTTAAACGTTGGAAAGTGAGCGGGGTTAAAGGTCCATACCACTGTCAAGATACGGGTCAGGCCTGCGGCCTTCTATATGTGGTTCTTAAAAAAAACCTGTAGGAGGACTTGATAGTAATGAGACTGGGGTGCTGTGATGGTGCTCCTCATTGATAAGCGGCTGCTTCCTTTATCAAGACTCATTATTACAATTAATAATACGTGTCGCGCTTCGCGCTCTATAGCGCCTTTATTAGTAACTAGGTGGTTGCTATGATAGTGGAACAAAGAAGTTTTGTTTTTATGATTGTATCTTTATGCCGTTTTTAACGAAACATATATTCATTTGCTAACAGCCTTTGCTTTCATTTGTTCTTCGTGCTTGTTTGTTTTTAAAGGGGCTTGTTATTAAGAAGCAATAGCTGAACCAGCAATAACTGTACCGGCATTTGGAATTTAGGTTCCGTTTTCAATTAGAAAACTCGGTTACACAATATAAGCGCACGATCCAACAAGTCTTCGAAACATTCCTCTTTGAAGTTATTTCAAAATATATGTCATGTTTGAGAGTTTCTGTTGAGATTTCTGATTGACGCAAAATGTTACTCTTATGATTACTGGTTTATCAAGTGAATCAAGTAATGCAATAACTTTGCAATAAAACAGTGCGGAAAATGAGTTGATAAACCCAACGTGTTTGTTGCATTTTTGCCTCATTTAATAAAGAATAAAATAGGAAAATAATCGGATATTGAATCGTATGTTATCTTTATGCATTATTGAAAAAAAACTTAAACCTCAATTTAACGTTCCTTCTTACTCAACAAACTAACGATGAGATTAATGTCCTTATTTTACTATAGCGTTTGCCATGTCCGCTACAAAATATTATTGTTTTATTAACACAAGTGCCTTTGTAATACAATCTTGTTAATAATAATGTTACTGCTACTACTGCTTACACTGCTGCTATTGCTTCTTCTACTTATGCCTTTGCTACTGCTTTTACTGTTGATGATGCTGCTTATAATTCTACATTTTTTCTACTACTACTTTGACTGTTACTACTACTACTACTTATAATAATGATAATGATTATAACAATAAAACTACTGGTTTAACTGATAAGCAATGTTTATAAGAAAAAAAGATTGCCGTTTATTTAACGATTATAATTAATAATTCAGTTCTTTGACAAGTTCACATGAATATTGCTACTTCCCTTACTCCAATTGCCCAAAGTGTTTTCGTGGCTTTGAGTATCATAAGCGTACCGATTTTATTCTAACGAACACCTGGCAGTCATTGAAAACTATTACCCAGTCTAATGGAGAACATACACGTTGTGTGTTTAATAACAAATAGTCCAGCGTGAAGTTTCAATTTTGAAGAGCATAATTTTACCATACATATTTGTGTTTAAACACTGATTGTATTAAATGATTCATACAGAGACAATTTATTTATTTCCTTCACACAATGACACGTGTAGAATCATGTGCATAAACAAAATACCAAAAACACTAAACCTCTTTTAACACGATTGCAAGAAATCCCCAATATTACACAGAGGCATATGGTTTTCGCCGATACATGAATGGATACATTATGTCTTCAATAAAACATCATAATAAAATATGATATATTAACATCGTCTGCTTTGTGTCTTCATTTTACAATCTGAATGCATAATGCATATACTAACGTTTCGCATACTACAACCAAACCGTATATCATATATTGTCACAACTACGCATTTGAAATGACCAATGCATTAAGCAAACCAAATGTTTGCATTAGAGAAACTGACGTCTGTTTTCGAGCAATTCATTAAGAACGCAAATCCTAAGGCATGCATTTCTATGTTAATATAACCATGTTTCCCATACGAAGATACACATAAGAAATGTACGTCTGTTCAAAATAAAGTAAAACTTAATGTGGTCTCAAATAAACATGTTTACGCTGATCAGACACGAATTGAAAATGTTAACGTTACCAAAATGCATGTCTATACCATACACACACACATAAGTTATTAAAATAATTACAAACCCGGAAGGAGCAGTGTATTTTTTCAGTATGTATATTTCTACATGTTATAGTTGTATAAGCCGCATGGTGCAATGCTCTCTATACATCTGGATGTATAGCATCTTGGTGTCTGTTTCTCAGTCAAATGCGAACTCATTTTCAAACATGATTTGTTTCCGATTCTTTTTTGTTTGTCTAAAGAACACTAATTGTACACGTATTTTGCATTTGCATTCCGGTTTTCATTAGACAACTCAGTTATACAATTTTAGCGAAGAACCCATATGTCTTCAAAGCATTCCCATATGATGCCTCTTAAAACATATGCCCCTTTCAAATGGCGATGTTGGAGAGTATGATTGATGATTACTAAAACGTTATTCTAACGATCATTCTTTTTCATTCAAGTAATAAACAAACTGAATAAACCTATCGTGCGTATTACTTGTTCTCTATTTCTCATTTGATGTGCACGATAAAAGTCGAGCATTTGTTATTATTTTTACTATAATAATAATTAAATAAAAATAATAATTATTATTATTATTATATTTTATTATTATTATTATTTATTTATTTATTTAAAAAAAAATATTATTATAGTAAAAATAATAAAAAATATTCCACTTTTCTCGTGCACATCAAATGAGAAATAGAGAACAAGTAATAAGCACGATAGGATGATATTAATTGTACTATTGATATAACTGATAAGCCTTATATAGCAACACAAACTAAACAGCAGATAACTAAACAATGAGCATTACATTGTATGATTTATACAATTTTGCTAGTACAACAATACGAAGAGTTTTTCTTCTTTTTACCGTTAACAGCCCCCCCCCCCTGTACATTGCCAAGATTGAGGATAAACGCAAAGTTCATCTGGAGTGTCTTGGCTCGGATTGTAATAAACGTACCGAAAAAGGCACCTGCCAGCAATTTCAAACTATTCAAAAGTTTGCTTGAGCATTCGGGTTATAAAATAGTTACTCAAAAAAATGTTCTTTGATTAAGAACATACTCATTAAAGTTTAAAACTACTTTGTGGAAAGTGAAACAACGTTTACGAAAAGACTTGTTTCTGATCTACATTTCCTACTTTTAGAGATTTTAAGGGCAAGTTTCATCTTCGGCTTTATTTCCAAATAAATGTGTCTCTTGATTGATCATCGCCCACTGATATTTTTCATGTTGTAATAAAGTAACGTTTGGTTGTTTGCATTTATCACACGCTTGAAAGAGAAAGTTAAGAGACGTGAATCCATGCTTGTGTGAGTATTTAATCAAAAGTTGTATTTGCTCATTCTATTCACATATTGGGAAAATGTGTTTATTGAAAAAATAAACGAATGCTCTATATTAATTAATAGATTAAGGAATACACTTAAATGTTTCTAGTTTGTTATAACGATTGGAACAACATGAATGGCATATCGGGTCTGGCTAACAAGCGTGTTTTAATCATTAATTAGCTTGCATTTCAAAACCGGATCTTGAGGATTTTACGGTTGCAATCAGAATCACATAAATATTGCATAACCTCTATTGATTGAATTGTTTAGACCTTTAGTATTATCAATTATCATTAAATATTTATTTATCTATAGGATTTCATTACGGCAACCAGAATCATATAAATATGGCGATATCTCTGTTGGTAAAATTGTCTAGACATTAATTATTTTTATTGAGTATTTATCAATCTAAAGGATTGTTCAATGGCAACAACATAATCAAATATCTTTAGAGAACAAGCTGTAATCCAAGCATAGTACATCATATAAAACCAGTTATGGTGAAACTATAAAATGATAATGTAAATGATTAATGCGATATGTCAAGAACCTTTTATAATGATGATAAACCGTTGTGTTCCTATCTGTTCCCAATCGCAAAGGCTCAAAACTAGAAAAAAAACAAAAGCAACGCATGTAACAATGTCTAAAATCTCTAGAATATTCACAGACGCACTCGTTCATTGACGGTAAATGAACTTATCGCTTATCTTTAATAATGTATATATAATCATAAATGAACATCGTCTGTCTATTGTATCTTTACAATTCGTTTGCATATTGTATAAGTTGTATATGTTTAAATGTCGTGATAAATTGCTGAAGATACATTGGAAGATCAATGCCTAAAGACTTATTTGATATGGATTTCGTTCAAATATATAACACATGTGTTGCATATGTATTTCAGATAGGACACACACACACTCACATGTTAAAACACAGCTCACTCTTCTCAGAAATGAAAATGCAACTTGCATATTTAAATATGCACTATTTAATTTCTTTTTTTCTTACCATTTCAATTTAATCTGTGTGATGTATCGTTTAAATTAAATTGCAGCTACTCTCGGTATATTCTATACTCATATAATTTTCTTAAAAACTATATAGATTATTATGTAAATTAACATAATCGATATGACAAATACGTTCTCTTCAAAGTACGCATACGCATAATGGTTTCATGGCATACTTTGTTTACAGAACCATGGCGCACGTATTAACCAAATTGTATTACGTCTTGTTAATCGAAAGTAAATTACTCTTACAAATAAAAAGTAAACCAAGACATTGAGTTCAACGTTCAAATATCATTAAAAAATACACATTTACATCCCATTTAATATTCGGTGTCAATGTATGTGAGCAAATTCGCACACATAAGTCGGCAACCAACACTTCGCATTTTTACAAATCAATTCTGTCACCCATGTGAATGAGCACATTGGATGTTAGCCTTAATTGTAATCTTTCAAAATGAATAAATCATTTCAAAAGTTCTACGTAAATTCATCCATATGGCCTATGATCATCGAAACATATTCTAAAGATCAATACAAATTACAAATCCGCCATGACCGCCCATAGATATTGCGGTAAATTGTATGTTACACAATATGAACATAAAAAATGATTTTTAATTATATATAATGGGTAAATTAATTGCGATGCATTTAAATGGTTTTACACTGAACACTTACGTGGGCGCAAGCTTGTTTTATGTTTTAACCCTTTGCATGCTGGGAAATTTGTCGTCTGCTAAAATGTTGTCTGCTGAATTTTTTAAAAATTAGCATTTTCTTCGATTTTTTTTTGAAAGAATACTATTAGAATAGCAAACAGTTTGGAACCTGATGAGATGCCACGTTTTGTGGCATCTCATCTGGATCCAAACTGTTTGCAAAGGCCTTTAAAATTCGGTTCCAGCGCTGAAAGGGTTAACGGCCGACTGTATAAATTGCACACTAAGCCGTGTCGACTATTTCTCAATGGTGTTTGGATAAGGGAATATATAGAGGCAATTGGGCCCGTCTGAATTTGACATCCGGTGAAAATGTTTTTCATACCGTTGATGATACCATAAATATGTGAAACAGTAACGGTTTGTGCGTGAGTGAGTATATGTTATAACACAAAAAATAATGCAGAATGTTATCATAGTTGAAAAGACAAAACTTTAGAGCAGAGTGTAAAAAAAGTTTATTAATCTAACTGACTAGGAGTATTGTATGTATATATTAAACTGTAAATAATGTATTGTTTATTCATGCAATAAACACGCTATTAATCACACACCCGAATGTATTGACTTGATATCAAAATCATTCATTTTTTAATGTGATCTTTGTTGCAAAAAATTAAATGTTGCGATACAATACTTTTATAAATATTATGTTTATACTTTCATAACAATATACAGACATTCCCTCAGATTGCAACTGGTATTGAGTGCTATAAAATAATTAAACAACAAAGTATAGCCAAGGTATCACCTTAATTCCAACTCAAATAGCATTTGTCATGCGTTACCTAAAGCCATTTAAACTTAAATCCTAATCTAGTTGACGGCTAGAATGATATATGGAGTGATACGATGGCACGTTAGCCGCGTTCGCAGAATGTATTGGGATGTATTACGGTTGCAATTAATTAACCCATTTATGCTTAGTGGACTCTCCCATCCTTCTAAATTGGATCAATTTATTTTCAAAATAAGGGATGTCTAGTATATTTATTTCTATATTAAGAATATTTCTTACAAAAATTCCTTTAAGCAAACAGCGCAGACCCTGATGAGACGCCGCATCATGCGGCGTCTCATCTGGGTCTACGCTGTTTGCCAAGGCCTTTTTTCTAGACGCTAGGCATAAATGGATTAATTAATTGAAAACAAACGTGTGAACTGGTTTACAGAACACATTGATATTGACAAAAAAGTTTGCAAAATTTTACAGTGGTGTTAGGACAGACAATTTGTTTGGGGTAAAACCAGTTATTCCAAGAGCATTATAAGTGTACCAGCTTTAAAATGGATATTTAGATTAGGAATCCAATAAATGTAAAATGTTCATGTCAACGACTAGCTAGTGTTTATATTCTTTTATTTAACAACAAATACTTAATTACAGTTATTGTTATATTTATTAAAATCTTACAGATACAACGGTTATATTTAAGTTAGAATATCTCTATCACAACTATAATTAAGTTACAATAACGAAGGTTTTCGTTGAGAGCATTATAATGCCAGTTTTTATCCGTTTAGTTACTGGACACATGGCGCTGAAATTGTGCAAGTCTTCATAAGAACGATGCTTCTTTATGACAGTACTTGTTAGAGTTGCATGTAATAGATTGTATTGGTATTGTGAACTGTAATATGATATTTACATCATTTGTAGGAAAACAACATTTTGGGTACATGTAAATGAGTCGTGTTCTGAGTAAACTGGGCTTAATGCATGTGCGTAAAGTGTCATCCCAGATTAGCCTGTGCAGTCCGCACAGGCTAATCAGTGACGACACTTTCCGCCTTAACTTGATTTTAGGTAAGGAGGGACTTCATTGAAACTAAAAATACCATAAAAGCGGATAGTGTCGTCCCTGATTAGCCTGTGCGGACTGTACAGGTTAATCTGGGACGACACTTTACGCAAATGCATTATGCCAAGTTTTCTCAGAACGCAACTCAAATAGTTGATGTTTACTGTTTAGAGCATCATTGAAGGTAAGTGTGAAACATACTATTCTGAAGAAAAAAATGTATGAACAACCTGCGGTCCATTAACTAGTATCGCTGTATTGCTTAAATATACGTTCGGGTTATTACGTAAATACTTGTATATGATATCCTCCAGATTTGTAGCAATCGATTTATTGATGCTAATTTTGGCCGTTTCACATGAGTGCTTCCATTGTTTATTTCAATTATTTAAGATTATGCTCGATATAAAATGTAATTGCAAAGGTTTTTGGTTCTAGAGTGTTAAAAGCACCTTTCGAAAAAGAAAACAAAATATGTTTTTATAAAGTTCTTCATGATATATTTGTCAAATACAGACACGTTCGTGAAATGAAACACACAATCATACACTTTTATACATATGTACAAAATAATATAAAATAACATGAGTTGTTTGTCATCACATTACGATGTTCAAAATCGTCTTAAAATACAAGAAGAAAAAAATAATGCGAAATGAATGAGTAATTTTCAGACTACTTGTATGTGTTTTAATGTTTGCACTAATGCGTCCAAACGATCGCTCCACCGTTGTTTAAATATGTGCTTAAACATTTCAAAGAGCATTTATATTGAAGATACTCAGTATAAAAAGGACGTTAAACTTCTTAGAAGCCTTTTAATTATTACTTTTAAAGGATTTCCATCCTTAATTTTCAGACATCCGTGCGATATTATGTAATTATACGGCAAAGTGTATATTGAAACGCATTTAACCGTTATGAGATATTACTTAGCCATCAGAGTAATTGGTAAATAACCGACCAATTGATAATAATTTTGTCATTATAAATTGTGTATTTTTTATTATCAATTGAGGAAAAATAAGTCCTCATCTTGAAAAATAAGTTTGTTTAAAATGAAATCCGAAGAACATAATATTTTCTAATAATTGTGCTATGCTGAAAAAGGATATTTGACACTAAAGAAATAATGGGATGATTATGAACGTGCATATTGTGTTGCATATTTATGGCTAAGTTTTTCTACACTTATTATAGTCCCTTGGGATTCTCCATCACTTAATTCACAAGTATTTTCTTTACTGTACCCTCACCCGAGTGTAAGCAAGATGAGAACGACATGCGACATCGTGACCTTATTGACGTCACATACATGAATCCCATAGTCCCGTACTGTAAGAATTATTTGAAAGCGAAACATTAGTTGTTCCTATTAATTTTTTGTTTTATTATTTTGTCTTATTAAAACGACATAGAACTAGTAATTTCTCGGTATCCTCCTGTCTAATTCAATTTACCACGTCATGTCAGATGCGAGTGAAGCAATCAACCCATTAGACACATTTCGGATGGCCGAGTGGTTTAAGCGTTGACTTTTACTCCAGGGGTCTGCTGTTCGAGATCAGTCAAGGGTTACATTTTTGTTTTTATTGTTTACTGGAGTTTTATTAGATATAATGTTTACATTTATCAATGTAAAGCATTTCATGAAAAACTTTAATACATGCCAAAATCTGTGAAAAGGTCCCTTGAAAGCAATACAATATTTTCTGCATTGCATTCAACACATTATCTAACATTATGGTAATGAACTAAGAAGAATAAGTAACATGTCTTAATAAGCCTTCTAAGTGAGCGTATGTTCTCTTCATCTAAAAACGGATTGTTCAATAAGACATTGTGGGGCGAGTTATGTAATGTTGGTGCCCTTTGAGTTTTATGTATTTGATTTAAAGTACAGCTGATTGTATGCTAACCCGATGTATTAAAGACCACTACATAAGAAGACATTTTATCACCAAAGATTTCGTGTTCCAAAGTGATACAATTTTTTTGACAATAGTCATTTAAATCGACTTATTTTTTGTGCTATTAATCTATTATTACGTTATAAATCACATACAATGCGTCAATAAAACAAGGCGGCAATAATATAGATTTTGCGACCAATACAGAGCCCTTTAGCATACGCAAATATCAAAGAAACAAAGTGTGCAATAGTATTTCCGTTTCCAATCTAGTGGCCATATGTTTCTCATGTTGAACACTAAAATTGCCGATCAGAGATAACGCTGATGAAAACATCGATGCTTTAAAATAGTACATGATATATGGAACAGCGATCTAGGGAAACTTTCAATCGCCTATTGGGTTATGAAACTGCAAACACACGCAGCAACGTTTTCCGCCCTAATTAGCAAATGATGAGAATCTCAATTTATTTCAGGAATTGTATTTTTAGAAAGCTATCAGGAGACTATAAGATAACTGCGTAATGCTTTCATATGACACTAAACATCTGTTTTGTTCAATACACACATAAACAGCCGAATTAGAGTTTCAACTCTAGTTTATAACCTGCATTGGATACACGGCGAACTTGTAGTGGCCTGGTTTAAGTATGTATCCGTGCACCTAGTCAATCGCCCATTTACCCTCTCATCCAATCTCTATAATCCACCCAATAAGTCACCTGTAAAATGTACTTGCTAAGTAAATAGTAAATCACTATTAACTCTTTAAAATGTAATTGCTTTACGATTCAGTGTACGTTTTCACAGCTAAATCACACTCCATTTCAAACATTCGTCGTGTTTAAAGCGAGATTATACGATTTTTTATATGTGTTTAATTGTAATATAATGATATATGTTACAATAACACAAAATAGGCAAGAACAATTATACATTAGAGCCGAATTTCATAAAATGCAGCAAAGACAAATTAGCGCCCCGAGCCGATTGTGACGTACATATTTTCCTACAATAACCTAGCTCGGAATTTACAATTTTAATAATAGGGTTATCAATCAGCAAAGTCCATGCAATGAAGACGAGTTTATAGATGTTTATACTGACCGCTTCTAAAGAGTTCATATCGAGAATTCTGGTGTTATCGTTTCGACGGAACATTCACATTGTGGGTGTTTTATAGCAGGCGAGTTCCTGGATTGCCAAACGCGCGCTTAGTTTTGCGGACATTTAACGGATGGATGTCGCCATCCACAGTGTAATTTCTTGTCGGTTATGTATGGTTGCGGTTATAAATACAGCCAGTGAGACGATTCATGAAGTATTGTGTTACAATTACACATATAACGGCTTAAGGTGACATAAATATTGTGTGTTTTTTATTGCGAAACAAACATCTATTGGAGTACAATGTGTGATCCATTAGGCATTTTCTGATTTAAGTGTTGGATAATACAAACGTGCATAAATATCGATTTAGTCAAATGATGATTGTTTTTAATCAAGTTAACGTTTTAATGGATTCTTCGTGGTGTTTGTGAGTTGAATGGTCCACGATATGGCTCTATAGGAGTTATATTCTAATGTAAGTAAAAGCGCACAATTTGTAAAACGACATGAGATGTCATCAGAAATGTCACTAATAAAATCACAATTCAATTATTAACGGGCATTCTTTGTTTAATGGGTATTCCCTTATATAACGTTATGATAACCTTTTATGTGCAGTCACGTGAAACGCCGAATAAACTTTGTTAATTCAATTTCAATATTCACAATAAAGGAAAAATATCAACAGTTATATAAATACACTTATTTTGTTACATGTGGTTACAGTCGTTATCTCAAATCTGGATAAAAACAGATTTTTTAATTCGTGTCTGAGATGCTTTATGTGCATTTCTAGCATAAAGCATAATCGAAGCGACTAAACATACGTAACCGTTGAACACATCGTATTATTTACACCAACTATAAGAAGTATAAGTTAAACTGTATATTTAACAATAACAGTTAAAACCGTAGTATAGTTTGCGCATACCACAAAAACATGCATTTAAGTTTTCAACTCGTAAATTCGCGTACTCATGAATACATTCACATGATATATACAAAAACTATTAATATCCGTGTATCTATGATTTAACTAAAACTTACTCGGGGCAAAATAGTTACATGCTTGATGATATCCACACAGCTAGCGTTTTAATTAAAGTGATATTATGTGCATGTTGCGCTGTTGAATTGAGCTGAAAAAAATTAACAGGTCAAAAGAGTTACTTAAAATGTGGTTACTGACCAATTATCTACAAGTCATCATGCTACCAGTTGTTTATAAAAATATATTTTATATTCGATATTCTTACGTGATCCACCCAGTCCTGTAAGCTGAAATGATCCGTAAAACACAATTGTGTCTTTGTGTCGTATGAACGAATCTGCACTAAAACTAAATTTAGGTTCAAATCGTACATTCATGATCAGTTGTCAAACGAAAGTACGGTTGATATTCAAATGCATTATTTTTCTCTTTCCGGGATAGTGTTTTAGTATGTTGATGCTGCATTAACAAATATTAGTGTATATGAAGTGAAAACACCAAAAATAAACAACGATTGCGATAGACACCTATAACCTGTTAGATGCCCATAATATCACTTTAAGCCTATGGTGTTACATAAAGCTAAATTGTGAAGACAGTCTTTACAATCGTACACTCAGAAAACAGTACGGTCAAATTGATATATATAACAAAAACACATATTATTAATTTACTGCACATAATGTTATATCGTGTTATGCTAATATCTTCGTTTTAAAGATAATTTCTTTAAATACAATGTCTTAGTATGCCTATAGGATTTAAGGACGTGCCTTCTTAATCACAAAAAATAGCGCATTAAAACTGCAATAACGAGATTTGTAAAGTTTTGGTGATATTGCACTGTGTTCAGTGGTTGGTGTTGGTTGGTGTTGACTTAATAATTTTTAAGTGAATATTACAGTAGAAAATGGAACTGCTTTCGAAACATATTTTATTTATAATATTACGATGTTCTGATAAATATGTTAAACGGAGCCTCATAGCATAAATATAGTTAACGATAAAACAAATTTAGTGAATGAAATTAATTACATACTAATTATATATTTCGAAACAGTATTAATAATGATTTAACTTAAAGGGGCCTTTTCACAGATTTTGGCATGTTTTGAAGTTTGTCATTAAATGCTTTATATTGATAAATGTAAACATTGGATCTAAAAAGCTTCAGTAAAAAATCAAGAATAAAATATAAAAAAGGGAAAAAAAGTAGCCCGCAGCAGGGCTCGAACCAGTGACCACCGGAGTCCTGGAGTAAAAACCAATTAGACCGCTCGGCCATCCTGCCAATTATATATTGAGGCGTAGTTTATACTATATATTAGCAATCTTCGTAGTTTCACAAAATTAAACGACAACAGAACTCTCCAAATTATTCAATCGTTTCTCGTTGCAACGCTTTATAATTTTCAGGTTTTTAAATCGTCAAAAGATGCATATAATGGCTATATTAGACCATGGTAAATGTTCAGTATTACTTTTTCCTCACAAATATCATAACCTAAACGAAAATTTGCGAATCTGAAACAGCTTTTTTCAATTTTGTCAATTTACCAAAACGTGAAAAGATCCCTTTAAAGCTGACACTTTTCTTAGATTGAATGCTTTGAAATTTTAGATAAAAATATTCAAAACATTAGCTTAAGCAAAGCCTACGAATAGCTTAGGAAAGGAAGCTACGAAATGCATATAATTATTTGTTAACTTACTTAACTAACAGTGTTTCATCATTGTCTATTGTACACTTATTTTCCGGTGATCATGTGAAAACTGGAGGGAAAGGCTATCAATAACTAAGAAAATTACCCACTGCTTTAAATAATTGAGTAGTGTTCTGAGAAAACTGGGCATAATGCATGTGCGTAAAGTGTCGTCCCAGATTAGCCTGTGCAATCCGTTTTCGTTTAAATGAAGTCTCTTCTTAGCAAAAATCCAATTCAGGCGGAAAGTGTCGTCCCTGATTAGCCTGTGCGGACTGCACAGGATAATCTGGGACAACACTTTACGCACATGCATTATGCCCAGTTTTCTCAGAATACGACTTATATAGGTTTATTTAGTTCATTTACTAGTATAGGATAATAAGTAATTGACGATAACTAAATAGTATTCTCCTAGTAACGTTTCTGGAGAATGACTATTACACAGTCATTCTCTTTTATACTGACCATGATACGCGATGTAAACCCAAATTTAATATGCGCTAGATTCCAATACATTGTCATACCGGTCTATACACCTATAAATTTAAATTGGTTGTCAAAATGATTTTAACTCGGATATTGCATAGCGTCAAATAATAAACGAAATGGGTAATTATGTGGCTTATACAGCCACAAAAATGTGCGCAACTACTTGGCATAATGGCGTTACGGGATTGGAAACCAATGCAGTGATTTACATAACAATTTGTATGTACGTGCTGAATAATAATAATCGTGAATTTACCTGTTTAATTTCTGTGTTGCACTGTTCTCTAATTATCTGAATGTACTGTGTTTCTTGCAGTCGTAGAAAATAACCTTACAGGCTTTTTTGTATGCATTTATTTTTGTGGAATTAACCGACAATAAACAGTAATTGTACAGGCTTTTTTCATGTACGTTTCGCTTTCAATTACAAACTCGATAATACAAAAGTGGCGCATGCGCCGATGCGTCTTCAAAAACATTCCGATAGAATGGCTTTTCAATCAAATGTCGAGTTCAAGAGGTGATGTTGGGATTTAGGATGGATGCGTACTTAAAACTAATTCAAATGATCATTCGTGTTTATTCCGGAAAATTAAGTAATACAAGAGCAATAAAGTTGATTGTGTAGAGCGCGGAAATAGATGGGAGAAATTAATGGCGTTTATAAAAAAATCTCAAATTTACTTAATATTATATTATCGAGACACTACTAGACTACCGCTGTTTACTTCATCGTTTTCTCTACTCAGCTATGTGTAATGTTTAACTTACTAATAATTCTACTTCTTCAATAACTATTACTTCTTCAACTACCTCTACTTAAACACCAACATCTGCTACTTATATGACAAGTAGTTCCAGTAATACTTCAACCACCACCACAACCACCACGTTCACCACTTCCACAACCTCACCACTATGTTCACCGCAGCCAGCACCTCCACACCTTCACAAACACCACCACTTCTACCTATATTCATACAACTTCTTTTATTGCGAATGCTCCTATTACTAGTACCACTACTTATAACAACTTCTTTTCAAACCCGTAGCAACTCATATACCAGATGCATATCGAAAATTAGCTTCAATGACCTCTTGACTGTCTTAATTTGGATGATATTTAATGTACGAATAATATCTGTACACATCTGGTAATCTTTTTCATGGTATACTTCGGGCTTGAAACATTGGCATTCAGTATGTATTTATTGAGGATTATGATACTGCTTATAATTTCAACTTAGACGTGCTTTGATGTTAAAATCTTTGTAGTTCTTGTCGACCTGAATAACTTTGTATCAAACATATCCCTACTTTTGCATCAATACAATATGGCGTCTGAATCGCTCTAATGTTATCATCTGAAGAATTACACGATTGTTGTTTCAGTGCAGCCTAGCAAGTACTTCCAAAATACTTGTGTTTAAGTAGCGACACGTGTATTAATGGATAAACACGCAGAAAAAGCTTTGCTGCAAACAACGAATAAATAAACACTTGCCGGAAATGCATAAAGCGTTTCTAAATTTACCATCATGCGCTTATGCGAAAATTAAAATGTATCGATATCGATGTATTTTTCTGTCCGCGGGTATCGCGTTTTTAGATATTAATGTACTCTTCTTAAAATGCGTTGCGCTTTAGATTGAATAATGTCTGTGGGAAACCACGATAAGATAGCGTTAGGTTGTACGCATTAGGTAATTTCACGATGTAGTACTTTTGTATTTTACGCTTTTTTAAAAATACCTTAACAGAAAAATGTTTGACAACAGGCGATCAGCGGCGCGTGTTTTTGATGCCTCGTTATGTAGTTATTAACCCAGGGCCGATTTATCTAGCACCTATTCTTTCTTCCACCCTACAAAAATAAAATCCCCCAATAGTCCATCTGCATAAACATCCCACAACCAATTTACATTACGATACATTTATGTAAGAAGCATCCATTATTTACAACATTATATTATATCATTACTTGAGTTATTTAATTGTTATAATTTTCTTCATATCTTTCACAACTTCATCATGTACTTAACACATACGTATATATGATAGTGTATTAGAATTGTATTGCTAACAAAGTATTTAAACGGCGAATCAACTTGCCTTAGCCGTTACTTGCACACATACAGCGATGAACGATATTCACAGATAATTAGGTGGATATTATTGTGATAGATTTGATAAAAATGAATTTATTCATTGATAGAAAACGAATAGTTTCCTCTGACATGGTGCCTGCATGTTCGGTGCTATCTGCCGCAGATTGCAGCACTTCAGTACATTTATTTCAAGATATCTTTGGCTTTCATGATTGATTATTGTCCACTGGCAACTATCATGCCAAGATAAAGTAACGTTACGTTGTTCACATGTGAAGATCAAAATGTTTTAATACGTACCTAGCCATGAGGCTGCGCTGTTTGCGTAATGGCAGCCCAGTATTTTTCATGAAGCGATATTCAAAAATCGCACACACAATGCATATTTTAATCCTAATGAATGTAACAATAACCAATATTTTAAAAACTGTTTAGTTCAAATTTTGCGATTTAAGTGTAGTGATAACAAGCTGAAAACATGCTTCCATCTAACTAGTGCGTGCGCAGTTCGAAAATATCGAAACTTTGTCACATAATTCTAATAAAGGGAACTTTTGGACGTCTATGTCCAGTTTTTTTTCGGTCTTCACGGTATACTGTGTACGCACTTTCTTTATCTATGCAAGTCAGTATATTTGCCTCGATTATGTCTACCATATTATTAGCTTATTATGGAAACGTATATGGTACACCCTGATACTGTGATGATGTAAACATTCTATGACGGCATGATATAAAAAAAGGTGCCATGTCGTCAAAAATAACTCATCGTGTCGACTAAAACTACGATGGCAAGTAATTTTCAAAAGAGCATGACGCCTAAAATTATGTTGATTTGTCGACATAAGATAAGTTGTCAAGACTTAAACAACCCGTATGTTGGCATCAGAGCCTAAATCTCTGAAGATATTTGAACCTAGCCGTCATGTAAATTTAACTATTTCTGTGTTGTTTACTGTATGACGGCATATATCTTGATGACTTGCAAGTAACATAATGTTGACATGGCGATATAACTAAAGGAATCAATATAATTTATGTGGTCAAAGGGCGGTGTTTAAAAATTATGGAAGCGTATATGGTACCCAAATAATATGGTCATGCCGGATTAGTTTATATCGACTTACTGTGAAATAAATTTTAGTTAAGTTTTTATTGTGCTATATTGTTTTGTTTATTTTTGCTCATTTTAAGTTCAGTTTTTAACGCAAATGTTCTATTGAGCGTACTTCAGTACTTTCAGATGTAACCTTCATATTTGGTATGCATGTGTATATGTACAAGGCCTTTCCATACGCACACACATTTTGACCCCTTTGACCTTGACCTTGAACTTAGGATCCGCGTTTGGGTTTCAAAATCTGCGTTAGGGTTTCAAAAAATGCTCATAACTTCTATGTCGCTTCAGATGTAACCTTCAAATTTGGTTAGCATGTGTATATGGACAAGACCTTACCATACGCACACAATGTTTTACCACTTTGACTTGACCTTGACCTTGAACTAAGGGTCCGCGTTAAGGTTCAAGATCAGCGTTTAGGTCTCGAAAAAATCTAATAACTTCTGTCAAAGCATTTTTCGGGGGCATATGTCATCCTATGGAGACAGCTCTTCTTTATTCAACTTTAACAATTTCTATAATTCTCAAACCATTTGAAGGAAAGTACAAAACACTGTTATTCATGTCAATGTAATCATTCTGATTCGATGTGTTATTGACAATTATATTTGTAGGTTTATGATATATTTTTCTCCAAAATGATTCAATTTTTTTTTTAGCTTTAACCATTTCTATAATTCTGAAAACATTTGAATAAAACTATAAAACAATGTTATTCATGTCAATGTTAATCATTCTGATTCGATGAGTTATTGCCCGTTGATGCCATAGGCACTATAAGGTATAACCTTTTAGGTTTCTGCACTCAGCAGCCACTAATTGAATTTGTATTAAAACAATATAGAAGTGCCAAGATGCGCATATGTTCACATATGTACATACATACATACATACATACATACATGCATGCATGCATACATACATACATACATACATACATACATACATACAAACATACAAACATACATACATACATACATACATACATACATACATACATACATACATACATACATACATACATACAGACAGACAGACAGACAGACAGACAGACAGACAGACAGACAGACAGACAGACAGACAGACATACATACATACAGACATACAGACAGACAGACAGACAGACAGACAGACAGACATACATACATACATACATACATACATACATACATACATACATACATACATACATACTGGTCCTTTCAATGCCTATGTCAACAAATTTGCTGCCCAGTGTTTGTCTCACATAAACTCTTTAGTACTCATGGTGATATTCGATCGACCTGTGTCCGTTGTAAACCATTGCCTTGTGAACACTAGAGACCGTATTTCTTGTCCGATCTTCATGAAACATTGTCAGGAAATTGGTCCAAATCATACCTCAACTGAGTTCTAAACTGGTCATGTGGGGTTGAAAACAATGTAACTTGGTCAACGAATAAAGACCTTGTGATAGTTTTATTTAAATCATGGACGAGTACGAACATTGTCAAGATCGGTGAAGAAATATGGCTTTCAGGGGCAGGGGCAGTTTTCTCTATATGTATAGTTTGTTTGAAACTGACTCTGGTCCGTCAAAAAACATGGCCACCATGAGGTCATTTTCCATAGATTTTATGTAGTAAAAGAAGCTTGTGAACACCCTTAAAGTCACTTTTTTTGCCAATCATTATGAAACTTAGTCAGAAAATTGGTATTATTGATTTTTCAGACAAGTTCGAAATTGGTACTGATAGGTGGGGAAAAATTGGCCGTCAGGAGTTGGGTCAGTTTTCTCTTTTTGTTTATAATATAAACATGTGAAAACTCTAAAAGTAGCATTTTTAGACCACTCTTCATGAACTTTGGCCAAAACTTTTGTTTTCTTGACACTTTTGATTTGTAAAATGGTTCTGGTCAATCAGTATTAAAAACCATGTCTATAGGGGTTCGGGTAAACCATGGCTACCAGGAGGTCGGGAACCATGTCTACCAGGGGGTCGGGATAACCATGTCTACCAGGGGGTCGGGAACCATGTCTACCATGGGGTCGGGTAAACCATGGCTACCAGGGGGTCGGGTAAACCATGGCTACCAGGGGGTCGGGTAATTTTCTATATATGCTTATACTAAATACTTTGGAAGACCTTAACATTGACTTTAAGTAAGCCTTTGTCATATAAATGTTCTAAAGTATTTGCAAACGAGTTTAACTCGTCTTTCTTTTCATATCATTCCCTCAGGTGAGCAGAGTAGACTAAAACTCATAAGCTGTTATGTTGTTTTATAAATCATCTTTTTAAATTTGATATTTAGAATTTGAGATTTATAATTTAAATAATAAGCTTCTATGCGAAGATTTGAAGCTCAACTTTTGTTAAATCTGAAATTGAATCATATTTTAATGCTCACCATTATAGTATCTGCTTGATACATCACTGCAGCTATAAAAGTGTTATCTTGAACGCGCTTTCCGGTCTTTTAAATGTAAAATGTTTAGTTGTCTCTAGTTGAAAATGTGCATTTTTTGTGAGAAACTAATTTGCATTAAGCCGAATTAAATACCAAAACTAACATACTTACATCGATGACGCGAAGAAACGAGCGTTTCAATCCTTATACATGTAATTACAATTATCAGTCTGCATGTGCATTTGTTTTCAATGGTTTGGCAAAGAGACAATATAATTTTGGATTTATTTGTGCATGAATTTAGTAAGCGCCTCCTTTTTGACTGTGTACATGTCGCACGTGGCATAATTAATCCAAGTAGTCCAACGCTCGATGCTCGATTTCCTCGTGCGCTTCGTGGAGGCAGCTCGCCCAGTCAAATGATATACCATAGCCAATCAGAATAATGTACACTAGTGAAACATCTATGTACGTGTATCACAAGTAGACAAACTCATATAAAACTATACCGGCTCGTAAACAAATATTCAAATTTGTATGCCCCCGGTAGGGTGGCATATAGCAGTTGAACTGTCCGTCAGTCAGTCTGTGTGTCAGTCTGTGTGTCCGTCCGTTCGAAAACTTTAATGGCCATAACTTTTTCAATATTGAACATAGCAACTTGATATGTGTCATACATGTGCATCTCATGGAGCTGCACATTTTTAGTGGTGAAAAGTAAAGGTCAATGTCATCCTTCAAGGTCAAATGTCAAATATATGGCGTCTGTCAGTCCGTCAGAAAACTTAAACTTTTTATGCCCCTGAAGGGTGGCATATAGTTTTTGAACTGTCAGTCTGTCTGTTCGTCCGTCCGTCCGAAAACTTTAACATTGCCCATAACTTTTTCAATATTGAAGATATTTGGCATGCATGTGCATCTCATGGAGCTGCACATTTTGAGTGGTGACAGGTCAAGGTCATCCTTCAAGGTAAAGGGTAGAATTTTGCAATATTAAAGATAGCAACTCGATATTTGGCATGCATGCGTATCTCATGGAGATGCACATTTTGAGTGGTGAAATGTCAAGGTCATCCTTCAAGGTCAAAGGTAAAATATATGGCTTCAACCCGGCAAAGTAGGGGGCATTGTGTTTCACGAACACAATGCCCCTACTTTGCCGGGTTGAAGCCATTGACACAGCTGAGTAGGTGATTTCGCTTTAGTGAAAATTTTGACGGACGACGAAGAAAGACCGATCACATCAGCTAGCTCTGAAATTGATCAACAAATAGCCAAATTGTGTGTCACATTTTAATAATTTTCCGTTTCCTCATAAACGAATCATTTGAACATTCAAAAAAAAATTAAGATCGAATTGCAGAATGAACATTTATTTCAAACATGTACTATATACATGTACACTAGAGTTGCAGGAACAGAAAATCAAGTAAGAAAATACAAAATAAACATACCATATATTTGTGCCCATGTAAATATTAAATATAAGATTTACAACAGTCATTTCGTTTAAAATATTGACGTTTGAAATGAAATATTAATAAATCTTTTGAAAGAACCATATTTTGAAAGGAACATACCACAATTTACGAGGATTTCATAACTAAATGACCGCCATGTTTTCAAACAATAAGTGACGTTTCATTCATTCTTTTGCAATCTAACAATGAAATGAAGAACATGATTAATCTGTTTTTGCCAAGTTTGCCATGTCTTTAAATGTGTACAACAATATAAGTGAATTTATTTTAGCAAAGAAAAAAAAACAACGTTTAACTACTTCATGATCAATTCCAATAACAAGAATAATAATTTTGTGTTGATCATCGACACATTGTAAATAAAATTCGAAACGAAACATACTTGAACTAACTTAACGATTAAATTTGCAAAATCTAACCACTTTTCTTTTTTAAGCATATATTTTTGCATATGTAATTAGTAACCATCCAATATTTCAGTCAAGGCCAAGAACACAGAAGTCGCACTTTCAATCGATTCAGGAGTTGGCAGTTGCTCCCGCTGCATTTCACACACATGTTCAAAGACGGGTATGAAGTCATCTTTACACCCAAACTGCGGTTTCTCTCTTGAATACGATCAATGGTTTCCAATTCGCAAGAAAGCCGAATTAAAAAATCTCGGGTTCCATACGCCTCAGGCTGCTAGTACATTACCGTCGGTATCCCATTTGGTTCTTCCATGTGTCTTTGCTGCCGAATCCGATGAGAATTCCATAGATGGGTGAAAGAGTTCAGATCACGTTGTATTAATGGTATGAAACAGAATCTCAAGCATTCTAAATGCACAGGATCATCAATCCGTAGCAAGCCGCTGTCTACCATATCCTTAGAATTCCTCCAAAACACAGTAAAACTGAATCTTAAATTTACACAAAAACGTTCAATTCCATTACATCCCTCCTTTGCCTATATAGCAAACAAACAAAAACTCTGTTTTTTGGTACTAGCCGCAGGGACTCGCATACCGGCTGTCCATTTATTATTATACTTAACATAATAACCATCATCAAAACGTCAAACATACATCACATAATACAATCTTTCTAACAGTCATCATACAGTGACATTCTATGTAAATTTAGTTCAATACATATATCAATTATTCAATTTCATATATAATTTCCATAATATGAAATATTAACACATTATTTTAAAAAATAACATGTATACCGTGCGAGTTCCCAAAGCTGAATGACGAAAACTGACCACGTTTTAACCATGCACTAAAACCTCGTGCTTCTAGAGCGCCTCTAGCGGCAAATTCATACTGAAGGGAAAGTAATTTTCGACTCATTCAATAAATTTCAAACATCGAAAATTATATTTCTTTGATTACCAGTGGATCTCCCAGTCATGTAACTGTTCATTCCAGACATGTTATCTCTGTCATTAAACCTAGACGCTATTTGCATAGCCCGTACCTAAACGTTTTCTGTCCCTGCATCGTCACGAACCAGACGTGGAACGCGACCAATCCGTTTCACAAAGTTAACAAAGATGCCCGCAATAATTCGATGGTCATTATTCGAATAACATGCCTCCAGCCATAACATGCATCTGGAAAATCCATCAACCGCCCCGTGTATAACAATTCCAAAAGTCGTTAGCGTAACATACCCATCAATGTGTATAGTAAAATTAGGGCCTTTATTGGTATAGACTCTGCGTCGCAGGCGATGTGCAGACCTGAGAGCAACACTCTCAAGATCAATTACCTTCAATAACACCTTGTTGTTTCTTGGGTAACTTTGACATTTGAAATTGTGTTGACCAGTTTCCATATAGTTTTATAACCACATTCAGCCATCCCTCTTTTATATACTGAACGAATCGCTCGTATAACGTCTGGAAGAGGAGACGACGCGTTGCGTCTTTTTAGCCCTTACCTTCGCAGTATACGTTTCAGTTGACTCAAACTGAGAGCAGTGTTGTGTAGGAAAAGCAAGAATCAACATATATCCAGACGCGTATAGCACTGTTTGTGATAACGCGAAATCCAAACATCCCTTTCTTGATTTGAAAGTACAGCTAACGATGAGTCAACATATATCAGTATCACTAAGACACAACTCTGCAATAAAAAAAGTTGTGAGTCGTTAAACACACGTTTTGCATGTATTAGTTAAGGATAAATATCTAAATGAACCAATCGAGATTTAAGCTCTTTCAATGCTCATAAAACCCAACGAACACATTAATATGTATTGTTTGCAAACAGTGTATGTTATTTGTACGTTTATACCAAGCATTCCTGTTGTAAAAATGGACTGTCTGAGGTCTTGCGTGTTTCGAAAGAATATACCAGAAATTAAAATTCTGTTCGACGCCCGAAAGTCATGAACCAATGCTGCAATAATGTGATGATGTCAAAATTCTATGACGACATGATATGAAAAAGGTGTCATGGCGCAAAAAATAACTCATCTTGTCGACTAAAGCTATGATGGCAAGTCATTTTCACAAGAGCATGACGCCAAAAATTATGTAGATTTGTCGACTTAGATCATTTCGACCAAATATATTTTCGGGAAAAGCCGGACACATTTACGTCGAGACTTCAACTTAATGTCGTTATGACGAGTAAAATTAAGGTGGGAAAAGCTAAAAAACTATGTCGACATACCATGTTATTTCACAGTAAGTCGATATAAATTATTTCGGCATGACCACATTATTGGGGTGTACCATATACGTTTCCATAGCTTATTGTATGATAAATCCAACAAAAACACATAGTGTTCATCCCTTTTTTAAATTATTAGCTTAAATCTTCAGACAATCAAAGACTTGTTATGAAATGTACAAAACATAGAATAACGGAAGCGCATGTCGATGTATAATGCAAATTTAATGTTTATTATTAATGTGTTCTGCCTAATATCAGTCAATTACCTTCATATGATAAATCTTTTTGTTTCCTCCCGTTTTTTCCCGAGGGCATTTGCATACAACTCAAAATAAAACAACATAATATTGAAATATCCCTTGAGTATTACACAAAAACACGCGTTTATTACAGATGACTTGAGCGATATTTTATCTGTTACAATTCATCGCGATGATCTAAACATTACGCCTGTCTTATGTCATCTTCAAAAATGGTTGATCACATTAAATTATTGTTTAAACGCAAATGCGGGTGGAGAATACTGATGATAAAAAGGCAGAATACCCCTAAATCAAGCATATATAGTGCTCAGTTCAAAATGACTGAAATATGTCACGCTCGTGGGCGAAGTCCGGTTTACCAAGAAATTCACACATTTCAATGAAATTCTTACCATTATAGTTGTACAGTTGCAGTTTTGTTCCGGCTTTTCACGATATTTTCCGTAAACGTAAGCGTTTTTAAAAATTATATGAACTAGTGTAAACCTATCTATTAAAGCTCGATTGCATATAAATCCTTAGGCTTATTTGAAACACTTTCGAGTTCGTTGCCCGGAACTAAAACCAGTACTTGGTGTCTATAGGGGACATGTAAAGAACGCTCCCACAGTGGGGATTGAATCGGTGACCTACCGGTCTCTAGGCGGGCACCATATAAGCTACGCCGAGTCGGACATTAACTGCACTTATATACAAAATGTTCTAAAATAGAAAAACAGTTTGTTATACATATATCTGTTATGTAATTTGCACACATATCTAATATTATATTTAAAAACGCAATCTATTCTACATCTATCTACAGATAATGTCCAAGTATTATATAATTTCTAGTCATCTCTTTTTTTTTCAAGAAACTGTTCTACCCCTATTCCATTTTCTTTAATATTTTTCATGTATTTTCAATTCAAACAATTCGCGTTAATCGATCAAATTTGAATTCACAATTGTTTCATATAATATAGCCAATTATTTAATTAAATTGATTGAACAACGCATGGTGATGCAAAACCAGAAATCCATCAATTAGCAAAGATAACACTACAATAGCAAGTTATATTGGAACAAATGACTTCAGTGTCTCATCAGATACAACCATTGTCGTTCATCACAAAATATCATTTTAAATTAATACCACGCAAAATAAATGGACGGATACAACTACACAAGCAATTACCTAATAGCCGTGTTCACTAAATTAATCTAGATTAATTTAGATTTGAATTAGTTGTAAATGCAAGTGAACATGTAAATGGATTTAGGCAATACATTAATTCTGACATAACGATGATTGAAATTTCGCCTACGGATTATGCCTTAAACAGTACATAATTAATTGTTGCCACGACATATGCGATTGTATAAGGTTTACCGCGAGTACTATTATTTGCCCTTAACAAACAACAACATTAACACTTTATGTATGATGGCATATCATACAAAAATGATAGACGCAATTTACCGCTAGATAATTAACGTTCCTATAAATCATTATAAGAAAACTGAAATGAATGTGCAATATTTAATATGTATAAAGCGTGTGTATATCTTTAGTTCTTATACGTCGTAATGAACTGTCAACGGTCTTTTAACTGTTATCGGTTTATGAACGCAACTTATCTTAAGGTTATGGCATACATACGTTTACATGATTCGTTAAAATATAATTGTCAGCGATACATATAATTTCCTGATGCCGATAACAAAAGAAAAGGTATACAATTAGCCGCAGTATTATATCGTGCTTATACAAATATAATCAAGTAATACATATTAAGATTCATTTATTTACTGATATTTTTTGTATTGTATTTTTAGTTAGCATTTAAACCAAACACTATTTAAAGCCTTGTTATTAAGAATTATTATCTGTAACTTAAAACATTTTTTTTCAGGGATACATTTTGCAAAAGCAATGACCGTTGCACATCTGTTAACTGTATATTTTAACTGAAACATGTTCACAAATATCGGTAAACATACATATAAAATGAAATAAGATTTCAATAAAGGGGTAAATGTCCAAAGTCCCAATGCAGTACACCATGTAAGGAAGTGATTCCATCACGTTGAGAATTGAACTTTGAGGATTGACACTGCATTATAGGTTAATTTTCACTATTGTCAACACGTTTAAAACAAACAAATAATCAATTTTGTCAATCCTCTTTTTTCTCTCTTCAAGTGTGTGATTATAGATTTGCTGAAACATTTTTTAAATGTTTTTGAAACATTTTTGAATTTAAAAAAGTCGCATAATTCTTAAAAGCCTCCCCTTTCCGTCCGTAATGCAATATTAGGACTGAAAAGGCAGGCTGATTCATGCAACGTGTATTAAAGCGTTGAAATATACTTCTGGCGCAATTTGATAAATGAATAAATAATAGAACTGTTTTGTAATCAACCATCTGTGGATAATAATGTCTAACATCATGTTCTTGTTTTTGATTAAATCTTTGCCTGAAGATATATGATTCACAATCTTAAAATATAGCAACCTTCGAAAGAATGCAAATCGACAGAAAAGCATGCTTTTTGCGAGTATTGATGCTTGTAGAAATTTGATAAAACATGTTTTTGTTATTATAATGCATATTGCTCTCCAAGAATGAATACCATACAAGCATTCATTGTAGTAATCGTTGATATTTTAATCGTTAACATTATTATCAGTCTCGCATGAAGCATGAACAGTTTCACCATCGACATTTTATTTAGTTTGTAACTGCCATCAATTGCATCATCCTTACAATCATATAATTTCGAGCAAAGATATATTTTATAAAATACAAGAGTATTACTAATGGAACACACTTATAGCTCTATATACAAGACAAATTAATTGCGTGAAGAATTATCTAGGCCCCTATAAGTCTTTATAATTAATTCAGAACACCAAGGTAGTCGTTTAAAAGGTGATGTGTATGAACCCAATTGCAAATAAATGTGTTTTATAATTATACATGTAATATTCTTATTTAATTGGTAATATTTTGAACAAGTATGTGCAATCATAGCATGATCTATTTGCGCTAAAATGCGATTTCAATTCGATAAATTGGGAAATACCAAAACTAATAAATAAATACATAATACTTTGGTAGAATTAAAAGAATAATGAATGCTATTTGGTTGCAAAACAATTTCTGTTCAAGTCGGATTGTATGACGTAAAAGGACGTTTCTCAGATTTGCGTTTTATAAACGCCATGATAAGTTGTTATGCTTACAATTAAAATGGCTGAAAGTATATACAACAACTTAACTAAAACAAATTTGGTACAATATATTACTTTTGTCGATATTCGATGCCGGGCTTATTTTAAGGTTGGGTTAGGAGTAAAATTTTAAATATACAAACAGGAACGATACACAGTTTTATATAAGAAATACATATTTTGTTTTAAAATAGCATACGAAAAAACGTTACACAAAATTTAAAGATTGCTATATTTTGATCGATTATTATCCATACATGTGACGCAGTTTAAATTATATTATACAAAATGGATAAGCAAACAGTTTTCTATCGCTTGTTTTAATATATTGGATACTTTTGGGTTTTATATCGAGAATATACTTTTTATGGACGTTTGTCAGTCTATAAATGAACCCCTTTAAATACTAGCCATTTGTAACGACAGGGATTGCACAAACATGTTCTAATATGTGTAATCCTGAGTTTCCCAAGTTACGGTATAGCTATTTGGCACCCATGTTCCTGTCAATCTCGCTGGTCGCTAAGTACCGTGGTCCATTCAACTCTGTTAACACTCTATTAACGAACATAACCCCGCGGGAATTTTAGAGAGGGAAATATTTAACTTGCGGATTTGTCTCTTGGAAATTAACGTCCCATGCGATGGCACGTATTCCATTGTAAAGAAGGTAGCGGTGATTAAATGGTTGAAAAATCAATCCTGTGTCCTTAAAGCTGAACTTTACACGGTTTTTCTTACTTGTTATTTGCAACTATGCACATTTAGCTGCCCGCCAATGGAATAGTGACAGTGGAAAGAAATTTATCCAATATGACGACAGCAAATGAGGATACATCGGAGTTCGGTTTCTTCAAAAGTGGTCTTAGAGCATTAGAGACCTCGCGTGGATTAATATGTGTAACCATGATGAATAAGTGTATTTTAATGACCATTGGTGTTATAGCATGCGTGCATCTATGCGCCTCGCAAACTGACGTCGCGACTTATTCCTCAGGAAGCGACACTCAAAGTGATATAGCTCTCAACGCTTCATCGCAATTACCTGTAACGCTCAACATAGCCACCATTATATCTTTCGCAAGAAACCGACTTTTTTCGAAAGATAAAATCGAACCATCAATAGATTACGCAATTGACGAGGTACGCCGCCGTCAGCTGCTTCCGCCATGGCTTCGAATCAACGTCAGGTACTACGACAGTCAATGCAATTCGAAAGACGCGCCCGTGAATGCGTTTCACGCCTACATGCAGCGAAACGTGGACGTTTTCATGGGCCCCGTGTGTGACTATAGCCTAGCCCCCGTAGCTAGGTACGCCCCCTACTGGAATCTCTCCGTCATAACGCCCGGGGGCTTTGCTCACGACTTTGGGTTCAATAAATCCCACCCTGAGGCGGAGTACCTGACCTTGACCCGAGTCGGGTGGACCTTTAACTCGATGGCACTGGCCTTAACACACACTATTCAGAAACACCGGTGGTCAAAGATCAAGCTTCTGTATGACGGGGAAGGTCATAGCGAGGTATCGCCGAGGTTCTGCTATTTGGCCGGTAGTGCGTTGATATACACCATAAAGGAAATGACGTCACTGGACCACGAATTCGTCTTGATGATGCCCGACAACGACAATGAGCGGATGCTAAAGGAAAAAGTAGGAACCAACACAGCAAGTAAGTATCAGTGTTATATTTTGATTACTTATACTGTACAATGGACCTGAAGAAATAAATTATATGGGATTGGATTACCATATTTATTGCGCCGGTCAATCATAATTGTCTAGAACTTCTCGATGAACATATACATACAATTTAATCGCTCCTACTTCCAAATGGTATTTTCGAAAGATTATGTAAATAAGGAACAGTGATTTTATCATTTTGCTAGGTATAAGGAACGCTTAAAATGTTACATAAAATACCGTGAATGAAAGGTGTTGTGTCCGGATGCTTAGTTTTTATGAAATTTATTGTACTCTTTAAAATGATGTTGATATAGTTAACCATGGCATTTTTCGGAAAAGAACATTGCTCTTTGTAAATACATAAATTTGCTGCAAACAATTTATTCGTGCTTTTTATAATTATTATTGGTGTACAAGATTTCATACATTTTCACCACAAAATCTTCTTTTGATATTACATTTATTTTGCAAGAGTTTGAAAAACTAACAATATTTGGAAACCATTTTGTTTCTTTTAAATTTACATATACATGTATGTAAATAGAAAATGAACTATGTCATAATATATGTCTGAGTTTTTTGTATAATTAACATTATGATCTTAAATAACTATGTAACCATGTAGTGTAATGATGTTTGAATTATTCCGATGACATAAATTGTGTAATCCATTTAAATATATATAGTTGCAAGTGTTAACAAAATTTTGCCTAAGGTCATTTTGTTAGTTTGTTTCACATTTAATAGGATAATAATTCATAGAATTACAAAGCCAATTTTTAGCCACATAAACGCTCATAAGCAACGAATATTTCGTAATTTTTTTCGTTGTTATTACATACAAAATCACGCGTTTGCTCGTAAATGTTTGGATATCGTCGCGGGAATTTCAGTTGGAATATATTATGAAACCAAAAAATAAAAACGAGCCTTTTGTATCTTTTTTATCTTTTTTACCATACCACATCTAGCGTTGAGAGTATGGCTTTTGCTACAAGGAACACTGATTGTTTATGGATTGACTTTTTTTATGAAATATTTTACGAAATATTCCTTTGTTTAGAGTATTTTGTGGCTTTAATAGTAGGGGTTGTCACAGTGCAGTTATTAGAAACGCAACGCAATATCTGCATCATTTGTTTTGATTTGTTTTAATACCACACTTCTTGAAACATGGATAGATGGCAATATGGAGATTATGCACGTCATTTCATTTGTTCCTACGTCAAGAATTATGGTTGCTATGGCAACAAAAAGACTAGAAATATTGCTCAAAATGGTGGAGTTTAACCGTCAGGGGATCATAGTGCTTGACAATAGTCTTGTTAAACTGTTTTACATAACAATCCTCTCAAACAGAATTAGATGAAACGTCACATTCATAATCACCGATTTGTTATACTTGTAATATAAATGTGAAACAATTAAATAATAGCATAGTAATTTTTATTATATCAATTACAATATACTTGAAAGTACTTAACTGAACACAATACATTTAATGAGTTTGCTAAATTCTGCTAAAAAGTCGGGTTAACGTCTTCTTCCATTAGCGTGTATTCAACAAACACAAAAGCGCTTAATATAGTATAAGTTAAGATCTCTCTATGAAGCTTTCTGAATACCGGCCATGGTTAAAATTATTGCACCTTTCCGGGGTCTTAATAATATGCTGTAAATAAAAGTATCAAGTCAGTGGCATGAGTTTGTAGACTGACAGTGGGCGAGCAAAATTGTGTGTTATATCAACTATCAATCACCAACTGTCTAAAACCTTTGCCATGTCGATGATTTACTGTCAATCCAGAACAATAAATTGCGATTATCTTGCCTGTTATGTCATGTCTTATATTTCCATTTGTCGTTTTCTGTTATCGTTCTTGGAGTTTTGAAATATGAAGATCATTTTCTTTTGTCATTGATTGACCTCGTTTTCTTAATACATGTAGATTAGTTTGCAATCTGACATTTACCATCGATTATATCGCTCAGTATTCGTTAATGTTATGTCAATGCGGTCATATTTAGTAAATATCAGTATTCATTTTTCGTCCTTTCAAGTCCAATTAATACGACTGTTCAAATCGTCCAAACGACTTTTCACAATGCGTTACATGTTTATCAATACACAGTGCGTTACAATCCGTTTGTCAATAAACAAACGTCCAATCATATATACTTTTTGCATTACCATATACAAACTAGAAATGTCGCAAGTCCAAAAGCAGATGAGAATATAAATAAAAATGTCTTCGTATTTTAGGCTATAAGCCACGTACAAGGTTTTACAAACAAAGTCATTAACATATCAATTACTTAAAACACAAAATCTCATTACGATATCATTTGTTGGTTTACAATGCGCGTACAGTTTCATATAGTACTGTTAAACTTTGGTTGAGTGCCCGCTTTATCTCCAACACACATAGACAAATCCCTCAAAGCACGATTCACCGTTTTTCTCTGTTTGGGCATTTGCGTAAGATGTCATTAATACAGCACACAAAAAGGAAACTACATGTGTATTGTATGTACATGATGAATATTTAAAACAGACCCTATCAAGTACAAATATTTAAGAAGAACGATATCACAGTTGGTAAGAGCGATGTCTACTGGCCTTTCACTCACTCACTCCACAGTGTATTCTATTTCTGCATCGAATTTCATTTTCAATAGGTGCTTGTATACCAACTGCTTCTTTTGCGCTTGCATCCAATTCGTTTTGATCGTTTTGATGTCACGTGTCTTTTTAACCTAACTATGTGGTAGATTTATAATGTAATGCGTTCAATTATTAAACCATTACCAAACCGGCTTACTGTAAATATTTAAAATAAATATGATGTTCCTTAATACATAACAGCTATCAAGGAGCCTTATTTGTGAATGATATTGCCTTTACAGAAGACATTGACCTTCGGACGTTTTTTCAATGGTACTGATCTGGCAAATGTCCCGATATATAATAGCCTCAATCAAGATTGCTTGACGAATGAATGCCAACGGATACTTTATTGTATGCCCTATTTTGAGGGCATAACGTCTTTGTTCTTGATAGACGTCTTTGCTAGGAATTCGTCCAATATGTTAAAATATTACAGTACATCTGGCTAATGCAAATGCGTACGATGCTCTGCTGTATTTGTAAATATATAAGGTGAATTTGTGAAGCACATAAATAATGCTCTTATAATTTATGAGTTTGTTTCATAACTTTCTATACGCGCATAATGACACATGGAAAATATTATATATTTGGATATATGCAACCCAGGCTGCTTCTTTTACGATGCGTTTTGTTTAATTGGCTATCGGTTTCCTCAAATATGCGATATTCGTTGTATTTTTCGTCCAGTGTTCCTGATGATGGCATTTGTTTGACCTTATCATATAATTTTCTATTTCATATATATTGAACAATGTTAAAGTAAACAATCTTATAAAAAATCATAGTAATATGTTTATATTATAATGGTAATTTTCTCGATAATTTCTATATTCTAAATTGCAATCCCTATGCGCGTTCTATAAAAGATAGCAAACGTGTATATTTTCACATTCAAATGTATACTCATATTCACTTATCTCCAGTAATAAGATACATTTCGAAACACTAGTATAACTTTTCTCAACATGTATTTACCGTGTGTGTTCCACTTAATATGTTACTTTTTTGTAAAGGATTATTTTAATTACTTTTACTTCACACACATTACGTTGATCATTCAAATTGAAGAGGCAATAAAAAAAAGGAATAGCATACCCAATAGCTGACTTAAAAATTGAGCATTATGGTATTATATTATACATATATGTTCCCCATCTAGTGTATGGACACTATGGTAACATTTAATTGGAACTAGATTGTATTTTCCTTAAATACTCGTTGCGGTTGCAACCACGTTTATTTTGAGCAATTATTGAATCAGTCTGTTGCAAGGAAGAAATTAAAATTATTTCTATTACTTTCTCCTGTGTCGAATTTCTGCAAATCGCTAAAACGTATGATTGTGTGGAGAACAAAACATTTAAAACATACTTCAAAAACTTAATTGACCCATTTTCGGCTTTATGAATATTACCACGCAAATTTGTTCATAAGTTAGTTACGAAAAAAGGAGTTGCTGCCGCCTTATACTTAATTGAATATATGGTTAGCTAGAACTTGCTGGCTGGCTTGAAAGGTCTCTACAATGATCGCTTGGATTTCGATACTTAAATATAACAACTTTAAATCAATAAATGTTAAAATTAAAATAAATATAAATTTGAAACAAAGTTTAATACATGTATATGAAAGTGAACAAATCGAACGAACGCTTTTTTGACGGGCTAACATATAGTACGCATTTATGAGTAAATCGAAGACTGCATCTAGCGTGGTTAGCATTTCGATTCGCACGAAGCACAGAAATAAGTCGTAGTTATCTCAATACGCGTTGTAGAGAAACGTTTTTGATTTACATGTAGGGCTATGCAATTGACGTTTAATGTCCTTCGTCACACAAATACCATGAAATTAATCATTGGTATTTGTAGTTCGACTGCGATAGTCAATTCTTCTGCACCCAAAATGTCCACTATTTTAAATGCGATGTTTAACAAGAAAGAAAAGGCTTTGCACCTTGTCCGTTTGTGTATGATAATAAGATGTATCATAATCCTGTGTGTAATGCTTTTGGTGGTATCAATACTTGAATCGAAGAAACTACCTTGGCTATCATATATTAACAATGATCATTTTGTTTGTCGTGCATGATGACGGCGATTTGTCCGTTTGTTTGATTTATTTATGGGTTTGAGTGTTGGCCGCAACAGTATAACATTTGGGAAAGACATAACCACCTTATTAAGTAATTATATTTCAAGTTTATATACTGCATTCTGCACATGGTCTAAAACGTTTAGTATATGAACGCTGCGTTTCGATTACCCATTTTCGTTATTATTTAACTTCTTATCATTTGCTTATTTAAAATCGCAAACCTATTACGAAATTGATTTGCATTATACACCAATGTCATGTTCATGGTATAAAAGATGGCATAATCTTATTCGAGTACGTTCATAATGCTTTTTGTGTACAAGTTGTTGATACAAATTAGAATGTTTGTCTAAGGATACATTGACAAGTGCAGTACGTTGAGGTGAAATGTAACGCAATGATATAAGATGATAAGCGTCGCTTAATTAAGGACCTATTTTGAATTATTGCGCGCTTACAACTGCGCTTAGGAGCCGTATATGACTTGACAATATGCTTTGAATAACGTTTCTTTGGTGTTTCTTATCGTCCAATGTATTAGTATTATGGGCGACATTCGTATTTTAGCTATTTGTGGTTTCTTTATTTCCGTGTAAATCATTGTATTTATAATGGACCGGTTAACATTATTTATTTTACATGAAATGGGATATGTACCGATTACAGTCAATGCTAATAGACAGAATGAACCACACTAAAATGCATTTACTGTAAGAGCCAAGATACGATCCGTCCGAACACCTCCAAGGTTATCATAGGTCCCCTGCTGTCGATCAAAGTGTCCTAAATGCCTGTCTGTGGGATAGTGTGCTGTCCAATATTATGAAATGTACACACTTATTTCGTGAACTTTTCTGATCAGAGGCGAAGATTCAACGTTTCGCTGTCAAACTAAATATTTGCAGTCAGTTTATATGTTTTATGTATTTTCATTGGATACAGTGATTTTCATCGGCAAAAAAAACATTTGAAAGCCCTTGCTTTTCGTGTTTGCTTAATATAATTCCTAATAAAACATGTCAATGCTATTATAGTAGTAGTAATAGTAGTAGCAGAAGTTGAAGAAGTGGTAGTAGTAGTAGTAGAAGAAGTAGTAGTTGTAGTAGTAGTAGTAGTAGTAGTAGTAGTAGTAGAAGTAGTAGTAGTAGTAGTAGTAGTAGTAGGAGCAGTAGCAGTAGTAGTAGAAGTAGTAGTAGTAGTAGTAGTAGTAGTAGTTGTTGTAGTTGTTGTTGTTGTTATTGTTTTTACTGTCGTTAATAATACTAAAAACATATCATTTCGCGAAAAAGTTCAATAAAAATACAATACCTGAATTATTTGGTAAACTGTGTTACACATTATTTCGTCGCTATATCTGATTGAGTTAATAATACAGTAAATTTATTTTATATCATTAAGCTTTTTCATTTTTCTTTCCTTTCTAAAGAGAGTGTTCTATGTCATCTCTTTCAATAAAGACTGTTTTATTGGCACGAATGTCATCATACCATACACATCTTTTCCAGTAATAATAAACTGACTCCCACTGTTTAATAGGTAAAATCTATGATTTATTCTTGTAAGGCTGCATTTAGAGGGTGCTCACCATTGCTCAAGACGAACTATATCTGGAACCACACATTTGGGATGCAATTTTGTATAACCACCTAAACCACTATTGTTTTATTAACGTGCAATTAGAAGTCCTTAGGCTAGATGGGCACTTTGGGGAACACTTTAATGAGACCAGTATTTAATATAAGACGAAATAGACAACTCTTTATTGATGTATGTCTAGATTGTGGTCTATTTCAAGACACCGAGTTGAACAAACATCAACCAAACAAAACTTAAATGAAATAGCATTGCAAGTTAACCTAACATTTTAGTTTCACGATTAGTGTATATATGTTCAAGTAATTAAGAAACAGTAAATCGATAAATTGTGGTTCGTCAATAAAGCTACGTCAGTTTTGAATACACATACACATTGTGAAACAATTTACTTGAAAAAATAATAATTTAAAAAGTGTTTGTTTTCATAACAAAATTCGACAGGTACACCAAAACAAAACAAAATATTTCGATACTCATAGATAAATAAATTGACTTTTGATCAGTGGATGTTTGAATGGTATAATGGTATACTGTGAATATGTATTACCCAAACGTCTATTTTTGTCTTTGGATACATTTAAGTACAATTTGTGTATTTATTCTTCTGCACACGTGTTGTGTACTCCGATGATCGATGTATGGGTCTACAAATAAAAACAGAAAACTTAAGTAATGTAACGAGTTTATAATCATTATGGAAGAAAACATAGTTCTATCCTGTACTGGTATTGGTTACATTTCGGATCTACGCCTCTCTTTTGAATTAAAACAACATAAATTGCAGTGATATCATCAGATACATCAACATATTTATCCCTTTTTTTTGTCACCATGTTATTTTCAAACGGACATGAGGGATAATTTTGTATTCTTTGAAGCGTCATTCATATCATAGTGTATTGCGGCATATATTTTGCTTAATGATATCGACTTCCTGCATTGTGTCGATGGGTTCATTCGACCGCAATATTATATTTGGTTTGATCGATTGAACACCAATCTCATCCCACACATAGTTGTCATTTTATTCAAAGTTATCGATATTTATAGCACTTAGTTCGTTGTTTAAAGTGATATTATGGGCATCTAACAGTTTATAGGTGTCTATCGCAACCGTTGTTTATTTTTGGTGTTTTCACTTCATATACACTTATATTTGTTAATGCAGCATCAATATACTAAAACAATATACCGGAAAGAGAAAAATAATGCATTTAAATATCATCCGTACTTTCGTTTGACAACTGATCATGCATATACGATTTGAACCTAAATTTAGTTTTAGTGCAGATTCGTCCATACGATACAAAGACACAATTTTGTTTTACGGATCATTTCGGCTTACAGGACTGGGTGGGTCACGTAAGAATATCGAATATAAAATATATTTTTATAAACAGCTGGTATCAAGATGAGTTGCAGATAATTGATAAGTAACCACATTTTAACTAACTCTTTTGACCTGTTAATTCTTTTCGGCTCAATTCAACAGTGCAAAATGCCCATAATATCACTTGAAATGGGCTTGTAATTTATCTGCAGTTGATTTTGTTTTCGAATTTGATTTTTTTATCTTTGAAAAAATATGTTTTATTTATTTTTTAAATGTAACATTACTACTCAAAATCAACGAAAATTTCGTGCAATTGTTCGTAAAATAAACTTAACCAATTAAAAATCAGTTTTCCTTATGGTAATTGCCGAAATTTCAACGCCAGATGTGGTCTGGTAAAATAGATGTTTGAAGATACAAAATGCTCGTTTTTATTATTGTTTTGCATATCTATTCATACGACACATGAACACTAACATGGTGTTCGTGTGTCGTATGAAAAGATATATTCGCGGGAATTAATTGTGGCCACAAATAAATAAAAACGAGCATTTTGTATCTACAAAAATCTATGTAATCATACCACATATAGCGTTGAAGTTTTGGCTATTGCTAAAAGGAACACTGATTGTTAAGGTGTTAACTTTATTTTACGAAATACTTAAACGAAATTTTCGTTGATTTTGAGCGTTATAGAGACTTTAAGTATTACCGGTAAATGTGTATTATTTTGTTATCACTGATTACGAATACAAAAACTAAACAAAGTACGTAAAACATGCCACTCTGGACAAGTGTTTTCCTGTGTTATTTGTTTTGACGCAGTGGTAAATACTGATGACTTCACTAAAGGGGAATAAGAATTATGTACAGTAATGTCGACCGTGTATACATAGGCTAGATAGACGTGTTTGAAAGCATGATATCATGAAATATAAATAAATAAATTAATAAATATATATATATATACATACAATGTTTTCTCTTCATTGTGTAAAATACATCATTGCAGGCAGCAATGCTTTTTTATTTATTAGGTCAGTGGTTTTAATCTTGTTTTATTTTACATTTGTTAATGATAAACAACATATACGCTAAGACGCTTATAACCAATGGCGCTAGGTCTTATTATACATGTGTTGCGTTTGTAAGACATCGGTTTGACTTTGTCGACACCAATATATGCCGTAAAAGTAAGTCCCTTTCAAAACTGCAACATTAAGAATACTAGAGTAGATAGGTCAGATATTTTCAAAGAATCCTTTTCTTGGAGCACTACGTATTCAATTGCCTGGTTTTTCAGCATCCTGATCACTATCATGATTTATGGTAATCTTTACATATCTCTACACTACTGGCACCTATTTGAAGGCTATGGTGATACTTGTTTAAGCATCGCGGGACCTTCGAATTATATTCCTATTATTGTCAGCAATAATTATTGCCTTGGGGTTTATTTAACCAGTGAGTTTTGCCATGAAAATTGGCTTGATATCTAAATATCACTAGTCTGTTCCGTAATCTTTTCTCAAACAGCATCTATACAAGGCACATGTGTACATTGATATATTTAAGAATGTAGTGTTTATGTTATATACTCAATCAAACAATTTGTCCAATCCATACGCACCATAATTCGAAATCGTTTATCGGTTCGACAGAACCAAATTAGCTTTTCTTAGTCATCCGTCTGTGTGCCTCTCAAAACACGGTAATATCTTAAATATGTAACGCCAATGACATATCGTCTTCAAACTTATACAGCAGGTCCCGTCCGATTTATCGTAGTCATAGTGCGACGATATAATAAAGCCGAGAGGGACATATCAGTAACGTTCACATTGAAATGAGTACTAGACTGAAGCCTGTAATGCCGTTGTTTAAAGTGATATAATGGGCATCTAACAGTTTATAGGTGTCTATCGCAACCGTTGTTTATTTTTGGTGTTTTCACTTCATATACACTTATATTTGTTAATGCAGCATCAGCATACTAAAACAATCCCTCCCCGGAAAGAGGAAAATAATGCATTTGTATATCAGCCGTACTTTCGTTTGACAACTGATCACGCATATACAATGTGAACCTAAATTTAGTTTTAGTGCAGATTCGTTTATACGACACAAATACACCATTTTGTTTTACAAATCATTTCGGCTTACAGGACTGGGTGAGTCACGTAAGATATCGAATATAAAATATATTTTTATAAACAACTGGTAGCAAGATGAGTTGCAGATAAATGGTCAGTAACCACATTTTAACTTACTCTGTTGACCTGTTAATTCTTTTCAGCTCAATTCAGCAGTGAAAAATGCCCATAATATCACTTTAAATAGTTTTAGATCAAAAATAAGTTTTGATCTTCGAATGGGTGTGATAGAAACACGTGTTCATAACGAGATGTAACTAGTCCAATTAATATATGCTCATTCCTGAATTTAGATTGTTTGTAGTTTGGGATATTCGATAAATATGATATAATATTGCATCTTCTCATACAACTGGGACATTATTTTGACGCCGCCACACTTGGTCCTAGTGCTTCTCTTGTGAAATGATATGTAACGTGCTGATCAAATTCTTCTTGTTCGAATATTTGTTTCCTGGGTCATGCTTATCATTTATAGCCTTAACCAACTGCCGTATTTGATTGATAACAAATATTATGGCGTGAAAAGTATACAAAAATATTAGAACGATGGAAACATCATATCCATAAATCAATTGTGCTGGCTTGTGTGACGTTTTTTGCCTTTGAATTGTTAGGAGATCTTTTACTTAAGAATCAGTTTAAATTGCGAATTGCTTATTGTGAAATCGTCCTAAATGATGATTCTGTCGTCGCCATTTTCTTAATAATAAACTTAAGAAAATAAACGTTTTCCGTCCTATTATTATCATTTTCGATTGTATGCGTTCATACCATCAAAACTATACAAACGTTCTACCGAAAAAGAAGCTCGTAGGTAGGATAAATTAGAACATTCAACCATTCCATTTATTTATACACATACATCAATAATTATGATTCCTCACTTATTTAGTGAAAACTTGTCGGCAATATACTTTGTAGTCAGAGAAGATTGAAAAGGTTTAATTCAAACTAACGAATAACATTTTTTTAAAGTTAAAAATTTTATTAATAGTTTTAAAGTGATATGATAGGCATCTAACAGTTTATAGGTGTCTATCGCAACCGTTGTTTATTTTGGTGTTTTCACTTCATATACACTTATATTTGTAAATGCAGCATCAACATACTAAAACAATATCCCGCAAAGGGAAAAATAATGCATTTGAATATCAACCGTACTTTCGTTTGACAACTGATCACGCATGTACAATGTGTACCTAAATTTAGTTTAAGTGCAGATTCGTTTTTACGACACAAAGACACAATTTTGTTTTACGGATCATTTCAGCTTACAGGACTGGGGGGTCACGTAAAATATCGAATATCAAATATGTTTTTATAAACAACTGGTAGCAAGATGAGTTGCAGATAATTGGTCAGTAACCACCTTTTAACTTACTCTTTGACCTGTTAATTTTTTTCAGCTCAATTGAACAGTGAAAAATGCCCATAATATCACTTAAAATTCATATGAATTTAGCAAAATAAAATCCGACCCGCGTGTAAGTGTATGTATAACTAAGAATATTAAATACGTTTGAAGGCTATTAAATTTTCTAATGTAAAAGCTTTTAGAATAAACTTTAGAATTCAGTATTGCATGCAGCGTGTCAATGAATTTAAATGTTCTCTCTTGTGTGATGCTGCATTGCGTTATATAACATCATTTAAATAGTCAATTAAACGTCAATATCCCAGCCAGAGATGCGATTTCCAAGACTGGCATTTGCTTTTCGCCGTTTTTTAATCCGTTTAATGAGTATCCCCATACACATGATCCTTTGCTTTGTTCCCAGTTGTGATATATCTTTACCTATATTACTTAACATTATATAGCCGTCTTGGCTCAATTTCAGTCAAGCGATTTTGTCAAATATTCATTAATTTATATATGATGTGTGAACAACTTTTTTAACATATATTTTAATATAAATAAAAATACAAGTTAAGAAGAACATGTGTCGAAAAATGCGAAATAAGCCAGATATTTAATTCTGAAATCGAAAAAGGCTGTAAAGTCGAATTCGCCAGCATGTACATCATGCATGTACGATGTGAATCTAAATTTAGTTTAACGGTTATTTTAAATTCCTGCAACGATATCTATTCATACGACACACGAACACAAACTAAAAAGACGAATGCTTCGGTTATTTTAGGAAAATATGTAAGAAATATCTTCGTCACAATCGGCTCGGGGCGCTAATTTGTCTTAGCTGCATTTTATGAAATTCGTCTTCAATGTATACTTCTTCGTGCCTATTTTGTGTAATTGTTACATATTGTATCAATATATTACAATTTAACACATATAAAAATCGTATAATCTCATTTAATAGGGATAATTACATTATAAAACGTCGTAGACGGATATTTTTTTCAATTAATATGCATAGTTTGCATTACCTAGAAATTAACATAAATTCCTTTTGCGACCACTTGAAATATAATCATGGTAAAGACAATTTCAAGTGGGCGTTTGCGTGTGTATTTCTTAGATTTCACATTTGCTTAGAATTTCTGATTTTTCAAGATTATTCATAGAAATATAACTAGACATTATTCAAACCTGAGATATTTTTTTATCGACTCAGAAGACTGTCGCAACGTACATCCAACACAGTTGTTATTTTACCACGTATAAAAATGTCCTATCATCTTGTCGAATGGCCATTAAAACGTATCCTGTCAGTAGCATTGAGCTGTGATATCTTCGTCGCTGAATTGCAAAAAAATCCACATTTGTTTTCAATCTGGGCAGTGAGTACTTCAAGGTTTCCAAACCTCCGCGAAATATAGTTGTATGTCGAAACAGTTTAGATTTCAGTGTTGCATGCGGTGTCCACATTAAATATCAAATTGCGCAATACATAACATGCATGCACGCAATGCATCAGGTCAAACTGACTCAAGGGCATAAACACTCTTATAATTGCATAAAAACAGTCAAGCCCGATACATATACTTTCACAATACTTTATATTTAGTAATGAGTTTTATAAAGATCAAACATCAACTCGCTTTATTCTAAACAACAACAACAATGTAATATTAAGAATATTAATATGATAACACTAATGTTATAATTATTGTTATAATTAATTTTTTTTATCATTATTATTATTACCAACATCATTATCATTATGATTAATATAATTATTGGTCTCATATAAACATATTTCTCATATAACATAAACAGACATATTTTATGTAACAATACACATTTTTGAAAAGGATACGTTAATGCATTAAAACATAATTGATTGGCGATGACAGTACAATAAGATGAACCTATGTCTGAGTTAATATTATAATTAAAAGTGCATGGAATTCGTTTTCCAAGATAAAACTACTTTGGCAAGTTCTTTATCTTGCTCTTTATTTGTTATTCAATCGGCCAGTTTCTCAGTTTGTGAGATGATAACGTTAGCATGCAAAGGACTATTTTGTATTTTGGGATATTAAAATTGAAAAAGCAAAACATTTATTCAAACTAAAACTTGCTTTGATGTAATAATGCCCTTTTACTCAATTAACAACACCTCACAGAAATTTAAATATTCATGTCAGTATTTCAAAGTGTGTTTTTAACATGAATTAACAATACAAATGTGTAAAATATTGATTACTTTAAAATTTCATCACATACTTAATATATTTTTTTTACATGAAATGTTTAACCGTATTTATCTTTGCTTAATTAAATAAACAAAAACATTGAGATTATTTAAACACGTGTGTCTGAGAGCCATTTTGCGGCTAGTGCCGAATATAGACGTCCGGCAAAGCTCTGACATATGTTATCGTTTAAATAACATTTCATCTATATTTTGTGTCATCTTTCAAATATATTACCTAACCAGCTTTCCGTATTTGTATGTTCTTTCACGTAGTTACGCAATTTAGGACGTATCTAGTGGCACATAATAACTGTGACAAATATTAGTAGTTTAAGCAATACTCTCACTATTTTTGGCGACTTTTATTTCAACCACGAATTCAGTACATATACCTACAATGTCCGATTAATACATCATATGTCTCATAAATATTCCCGATATGATACAATACCGTTTACATTATCCAATACTGTAAGACGTGCTTCATTATGCAAATGTTTATTTATTGAACTGTCCATATATCATTTTACCTTAATAAACTTCTATATATGTCGCTTAAATATGGATATTTATGAACCATCAAAGCATGAATAATGATTTACTTTCTTTTTATTTAAAAACCTTCCCTCGATGTTTACATCTAGAAAAATATATGTACATATTGCCGTATTATACCCAAAATGGCACAAATATTAAATAATATTATGATGCATAATATTAGATATTACGTTATTGGATTATTATTATATTAATTGTAAATTACAATTATTTTAATTCTAATATATATTAATATTACGTTATTGGATTTGACGTAAGTGCTTATGTGTAAAAATGACTGTTCTTGTGAAAAAGTACGGTCTTCGCCTCGTTATTGTCACATTTCCATATCGATAAACAAAATGGCACCACCGTCCGAATATATATATGTATGATGAGGCATAACGCAGCGCCTGGCTATCGGCAAGGTAAGTTTTGAAGATATTACATTTTATAGCAAAATAGGAGGTGTCCGCTGTGTTGGCTTATAATTAAAGTTCAATGTTACACAATAGCACAGTCATGTTTTCACAGTACTTTCTATGTACGTTATTGATTGTATAGAGAGACGAAGAACAAACATGAAGTAATATATTGGTTACAGTAAAATAGAATAAACAAATGTATAGTAGGTATCATACACTTGGCTTCTTCTGATCGGGAAACGTTCATGATGCAGTTGAGTATGTCATCCTAATAGCTGTAAGTAAAGTAAAAAGTGTCGGAAAATGTCATAAGCCTCTCGTATATTCTCAATTGTACGCAATCCCTTATGTTAAGTCACCAAGTCATTAATCTATCTTAGATTCGGGAATGAGGCGTCAGTATGCAAACGGGTTTTAAATATTGTTTTGGTAGATAATTATAACCAGTACACTCGATAACTAACTCGTAAAAATAGTGCTCTCTTACATACCATACTCCAGAAATGGTCAAATCTATCTGATAATGTCACTTATACCTTTTCAAAGACGTAATCCTTGATCTATATATTTATTTACGAAAATGGTAAAATACGAATTGTTTATGTTACTTTACGAGCGGTCAGTTGCTAACCGAAAACATAAAACAAAGGATAATCGCTATCTTCATTCCAGTCTAGGACTAAATTTGCATAATCGAAATATTTACGTAAATTTGGTCTAATGAATGGTCATTACGCCGGGCAGTATAACCTATTATGTCGTTACATAATCGGTCATTTATGATATAAAAGAGTACTTTTGTCGAAGCGGTTTTCCGACCAGAAATTGTTCTAGTTCAAATTATGCTCTATGATTTTTACATTAATGTACGGCTACTTTACCGTGGTATTTTATGGACAATAACCTCACAATTATCTCTGTGGTAAAAAGGAATTCTATGTAGGTACAATATTCTTCTCAATTTTCCACAGATGTTAATCACTGATATTTGCCAAAAATGCAGTTTATAAAACAATTTAAAAATCATTTATGATAATAGTTATTTATAGTGGAGTCTTTTCTAATAAATACGTTGTTATTTCGTTTAAGGTTTTGTCATAGGCTTGTTCTGGAGTTATTTAACTGGCTTGAATTACACTTAATTATCCCCCGCCATAGGCGGAGGATATTGTTTTGGCGTTGTCCGTCCGTCTTTCCGGAGCCATATCTTGGAAGTGCTTTGGCGGATTTCATTGAAACTTGGTATGAGTATATATATGGCTAAGAGGATGTGATGCACGCCAAATGTAACTGTACACCATCTGTTAATAATGGAGTAATGGCCCTTTGTATCTTGAAAAAAATACTTTTTGATTGTCAAATATAACACTTTTGTGTCCAGAAGCATATTGGCGGGGGGTATCAATTCAACGAATTTGCTTGTTTCTACTAATATACACTATACACTGCCCGAAAGATGTTTTACAGGCAAAGCATTAGAATGAATTTCGATTATCTTTCTTGGGATGCCACGTCTGCTATGTCCACTTCTAATTTTGTTGATCGTTCGTGGAATTTTAGAATATGATCTTGTTCTTTTGCCATAGATTAACCCTGAGTCCCATATAGGTGAGTTCATATCCAACATAAAGCATCGATTGTGTTTATATATTTCACAGTATGTCACGTCCGACAGTTTTAGTAGATATATAGGCAGTTTGATTGTTTTCTTATTAGACAGCTTTGATCAATACATTTTATTCTAACCAATTATGCTACAAGTAAATTTACAGTGCACCATAAAGAAAGTTCGTACATTGTTCACCGTAAAAGAGTCTAAAGTATTCAAATGTGTGTGATTTATCCTGCAATTAGTAAGAGACAACTTCTTTTGAATAATTAGAATTACCGTTTGTGGTGGTCATCGTTTCATTTATGTCATTTCGAGATGTGTCACTGATAATTCGTTATGATATATTAGGTAACACCCGTATGAGTGAATGTTATTTTTTCATACCGCACTTTGCAACATGTATTAGTTCTAAAATGCTGTAAACCATGACCCGTTAGTGTCTGCTGATATTTTCAGATAGTAAAGTCCCAAGTTTTGACGAACGGCAGAAATGAAATAGTATTTTTACTTTCATTTAATGATAACCGTATAGTGTTATAACTTGACATTTGTCTTCACGCCTTTGAATTGTATTTGTCAATTAGTTTAATTGAATGCAGCTGAGACTTTTTCTAGTAGAATTTAGTTAAATATTGAAAACAATTCATCTGTAGTATTTCGTTTGAAAATATAAATACAACAATTAACCCCATATACAAACGCATGACATGTTGTCTACGATATACCATGTAAATACAGGAATGACAGGTATTTATTATGGATACGCCCTTGTTTGATTTTACGTCAAAAAACAAATCGTTTAAACTTAAAATGATGTTGGCGTCGTTTACAATCGAGAAGACATATGGATTATCAGTTGTATTTGCAATCAGAGTTACAGCAACATTAATTATTTATCGTCAGCGTGTCACAATGCGAGGACTGGGAAAATGGTAATTATTGAGAGGAATGGAGCACTTATTCCCACAACGTAAAGGTTTGCAACTTTTCTCGGCAATATACATTTTAATAAGAAAACAATTTACTTAAAAACGTATTGTATTTTATTGATCTACTTTAAATATACAATAAATACTCAAACATATGTTATAGTACATGAAATAACGTGTGCACCAACTGTATGGATTGTGTCTGTTTGATTGGACAACGTCGAAAACACTATATTGAATATTTTAAGAAACTATATAAATCGTTTAATCACAATACCATTTTGGGTACAACTTGCTTTATCGCATCGGTTGTGTATGGTCATGTTGACGACGTGACGTGTATTTACTGGAAGACTGAAGAATGTACGAAGACATGTCTTTCCTGTGCGCACTTCTGCATTAATCACGCGTTCCAGAATTGACTATATTTTATGTGAACTGCAGTAATGCAACGTCACAGCATTGATGAATCTCATGTCATCTCACTGCGTGAGACACAGCTGTGTGCATCTTGAAATAGCCACTCTACGTCGAAGGTCAAACTCGATTTAGATGTATGCGTTAGCATTGGTGCATCGTCTTTCATCTTGTGATTGCGAAATTGCTGTTTCACAAACACATGTACCAAACAATCTATCGCAGACCGCAGGTAATGTCCGTGTTTATTTAGCAAACATTTTCCTGCACGCATAATACTTTTTTTTACAAAAGCCTAAGTATACACTATCAAATAACGGTTTTGCAATGCGACGCTTCAAACATATATGAACAATTATCATGTACACCTTGATAGTTTCAAGCAGTGTTCGTCATTTACAACTTTTACAATATTAAAGTCTCTATAACGCTCAAAATCAACAAAAGTTTCGTGAAGTATTTCGGAAAATAAAGTTAACACCTAAATATTCAGTGTTCCTTATAGCAATAGCCAAAATTTCAACGCTAGATGTGGTATGATTACATAGATTTTTGTAGATACAAAATGCTCGTTTTTATTTTTTTGTGGCCACAATAAATTCCATGCAAATATATCTATTCATACGACACACGAACACTAAAATGGTACCATATTAATACCGTAATGAAAACGAGCATTTTGTATCCACAAACATCTATTTTACCACACCACATCTGGCATTGAAATTTCGGCAATTGTCATAAGGAACAATGATTTTTAATTGTTAAGCTTTATTTTACGAAATATTGTACGAAGTTTTCGTTGATTTTGAGTATTAATGATACTTTAAACCGTTCCAGCACTAGTAATACTGGACAGCCGCCACTGACAAGTCATCGTGTATGATGTTCATTTCATCGCTATGTCGTTATAACAAAAGCTCTACGTAAAACTACACAAATTTAATTGTTATCCACGTATTTTTGTGATCATAAATGCTAAATAGTTGCGTTTAAAGCGATGAAGATTACAACAAAATCATACTTGACAAATTTCGATGCAAAATACTAGCTTGTCAATTACAAATTTTCCTTTATATACAGTCCTCAAATGTCAATACTCTTTAGCTCCCTCCACGCAAGTTCTCTCCAAAAAATTATATACTGACCGTTCAAAACATTTGGATTCTGTACTTGCCGTTGCATACCTGGTGACAATAGACTGTTCCCAGTTGGTATTAAAGCACATATTTTTGTACTTGGAGAGCAACCGTTAAATCATTTTAGCAGTTCGTCGTCGAGCGGATCGATTAGCATAACACGTATTCTGTTTTCGTTGGAAAGTGTGCTACAAGCAATATTATGATATGAATAATAGCTAAAACGGCTCGATTTGCTCAATCAAAAATGAGCATAAATGTTGATTATGACATTCGTTTTTAGGGCATAGATTTGTGCTTTTTCAAGTTTACTTTTGATGCCATCATCTTTAAAATAAAACCTCAGTTTGCAAGTTGATAGTTGATTATCCTTCTATTTACTTGTATATATGTTTTTAGCTCGTAAAACTGTGGATTTTTTTCCTTCAAACGTGTGGAAATGTTTTTTTCTACATAGTGTATTGTATGATGTTGTATTTGTAGCGTGCACGTGTATTTATTAATATCATGTGCACCATAAATAATTATAAACATATCATTTTAACAAAATACATTGGCAACAAAATGTCCATATAGTTGGTGTATGAGTGCAAGACAACGTATAATGTCCATACTTTGTATTGTATATTTAATTCCAGTCAAATGTTTACGTTTTAAGCCACTGAACGCTCGTTTTATAAACAAATAGCTCTTAAAGACAATTTATCTATGAATTGTGCACATATGTTTGCAGTACAAGTACCATAATATACCACTATTTGACTGGATTGCCGTCAACGGCTGTAGCAATTTCACATGATTATAGTGCAGATGTTTGCGTCTGTGATTAAACAAGATTCATTGGCCATTAGTTTGGTTTAAAGTATTTATTGGGACCATGATCGTTTATCGTTAAGAAAGTTCTTAGAAGAATATTATATATTTTCTTGGTTTTCGATATGTTAGAAGAACATTCGTGTTTTACTGAAAGTGTTATTTCACCGAATTAAATTTTATCTAGTAGTATTTACTGCGAACGGCAATGCTTGTTATATTCAAACTATTGAATGTTTGTATTTTCTCTCTAAGATAGTAATTTCATTCCTTACGCATTTATAACAATCCATAGCAGATTCAAGTGAACGAATGTTTCGAATAACATAAACGTCGCGTTCAGTTAAAATCTTTGAACGCATCATACCTCGTCGTGATTGGATCGAGTTCACACATTTAAAATGGTCAACGTTACTAACTACAAGTTTGTTTTTATCCAAACTACAATGCATGCATGCTTATGACCTTACCAAGCTATGATTCACTGCACGAGATTGTTTCCTTGTTAAGTGCTGATGCGGTCTTTGTATCATGCTGATTTTCAATTCAGTACGACTGGATGTGACCGTTTTTTATTATGGGCAAATGTAAATTTTGATAGATAAACTATTCGCCGTGGCAGTCACATTGTCATAAATATATAAAAATTGTTTTCTTAGTATTTACTAATTCATAGGAATTATTTATATACAGCAACATTTTTAAGTAATATTCCTTTTACAACCACTCGTATTTTATTTTATTTTTAAGCAAGAGCACAATTTCCTGTACAATACAAGACAATACATGCCATTCAACATACATGTAAACTGATATACGCCGTGTTAAGGTCAATTTCAAGCATTTTATGTAAAAAGGTAAGGTTGATAAAGTTAGTATTATATAATTTATCACACACTACACACGTGTAGATTAAAATAAATGGATACCATGACTATTCCAATTAAAATGCAATACATGATTTGTGGATTTCTTAGTGGCCAAATGATCACAAGAGCCTTTTTACTTCAATTATTTGAGGCACAAATTTTGACCATCGGTTGAAAACTGGTGAATTAAAATGTGTGTTTTTTTTTTCAAAAATATATTTTATGAAACCTTCCTCAAGGAAAAGGAAAATCCAGTGTCGTATACTACACAAAACGAGGCATTACATGTAGCTCTGTAGCATATAAGTCTTACAAAAACTCAAGAGTGTATTGATTGACCTTAAACCTGTTGACAAAGTATTTATTCTGGAACAAACAGTGCCCCAAACGTAAGCGTTCATTTAATTTAGTTAACGACCGAATTGCTCTATTTGTATGCCCGAATTTCTGGCCAAAAGCCTTGTTAACTTGTTAAAAAGGTCGACATTTTCTCAAATATATCCAAGAAATACTTGGTACATGGCATGTTAAAGGCAAATGTCGTCGATGAGCCCCTTTTAATGTGAAATGACCGAGACATTATTTACACAAAAATATGTCCTAAAAACAGCTTACTCAGAAGTATATATTATATCAATATATTTCAATATTCCATCCATATTAATAATTGACTCATTCAAATGTATTTTATGTGCGTTTGTAATTTGGATACAATTCTGCGACGCTGCGTTTTGTTTTATGGTGTATTCGTTAATTCAATTTTAAATCGATTTCGTTTTATATTTTACATATACGTTATTGAAATAGTGGATGCATGATACTTACGACCCCCAAGATAAATTCAGCAACAATGCATACTGATATCTTTATAATATGCGAGTACTTTGAATACTTCGAACAATAGAAAGGATCTTTTCAAACTCTAACATTTAATTGCATCGTATTAACAAGTGAAAACTATACTTGTAAAGTGGCACAACGTTGAGAGAACATGTGTGGATGCTGGGTGTTCTAAACGGTGTCCTTTATTTGAACTTGAAGCATTCTAAAGAGTTTGAACGCCCGCCAGAAAAACAATACCTCATAACAAATGGGTCGATTAATCATACAATTGGGCTATTCAGAACGGTCAATGATCAAAGAACGAGACCAGACCGAAGTAACGGGTTTTCCTGTTATGGAAATCTTCTGCATTATCTAGAACACTTAAACGGATGTTCCCACAACTTATTTCGTTATTAAATTGATATAACAGATGACGTCTTTTTTCTCTTATCTCTAATAACTCTTTTTTGTTTATGCATGAAATAAGATAACCCAATAGGTCATCCATCATCTTATATTTGAGCACCCGATGTAATGTTTTATGCATCGGACCGCTTTGGTTTTGAACAATACATATAAATAAAGACATTTGTTTTCGATTTACTTATCTTACCCATTCCGCAGTTTGTGTCGATAAGAGAGTGTGCTGCTATTTCCATAATGATTGTAATTGCGCTATGTCTCTGAGGACTTAATGTTCTTATATATCTGGAAATGTATTTGAGTTTCACACGTCCTAGGTCTATACGTATGAGCACTTGCTAAAGGAGCGGACGGTCGACTTTAGCGGACGTTTTCCAGCCCAGGGTTGTTATGTAGAATTTCATGTTTGTATTCCTGCCTACCGCCCGATATGTTGGATAGTTCTCGAAAGCCACTGTTGTTCATCCTTCTAAACGTACTGCCTCTTATTGACGAAGGCGAGGTTATGCTTATTTTTTTTATAACGCTTTAGCGAGCCTAACTCAGCTATTTAAACTCGGTCGCTAAATAGGTTATGAAAAATAGCAAAAACAAAATTATTTTCAATATTCAAACAGGACAAAAACAAAAGTAAATACCTCTTTCTTTTATAGATCTATGAAATTATGAAGGTTTATTAATTATACTTTATGTGCATATACAAAGTATCATATCAACACAAGTAAATAACAAAACAACCTTTGCAACGAGCGTAAAAAGTAAAATTATTTGGAATGGCAATTACCTTTATATTTAGTGTTTTCATGTTGGCATGCCTTATACACTATACTTACGGATTTAATACTACCGACAAACAACGCAATATTGAATTGTGACCTAAATTTGCAAGTTAAAGCAAGTGAAATGTTTTTCATTAAACACCCATTGTCATGACATAATGACGAAAATTTACATTCAATTCTAAAAGAATAAGCTACATGTCAGCAGATGTCCTTATTTAAACTGCACTCATATTGTATCACTTCTATATGTGTATGTCATTTTGTCGGAAACTTTTCCATCCTTGACGAATTGAGCTCTTTGTCAGTTTGCTGACGATAATTTGATCTATGACACATATTTCTTGCAATATGTAATTGTGTTCTGTGTTCGTCGTTGTCATAAATGCGGACAAAATCCGTTTGATATCATATCGTTTGCATAACGTACCTTCATTTGTCATTCTGTATCAGACACACTTTTTGCGTTTATTCCAAGGTTAAGTTTATATCAAAATATGCTCATAACAATGGAAATGTGCATATATTTTGTTGCATGACAGGGACGTTTCCTTTTTGTGATTTTAGTGTTATGTTTGGTACATTTGTATTTGATTCCAATCATTTGTTTACGAAGTCGAGATATGTTGCTTTCATGTTAGTAAGGTCATGTTAACGAATGTCGTTATTAATTAAAGTTTGCAATGTTGTGAAAGAAATTTGGTATCGCTTGCCGATTCCCGTATTGACTGTTCGCCATGTAGCTGTTAACTCCCGCTAAGAAATTTCGTAGCGATTGAAGTCGAGGTATAGAGCGAATATCAATACGAAATAAACGCTTATCACTTTAATGCTGCTATGGCTGGAAAGTGAGCGGCATTTAAACAATTAATAAAAGTAATAAAGGATTTAAAACGGCGAAAATTGTTTCAGCATGGTCGTCGCCATTTTGACTTTCTTAGGATCATAACATTATTATCCCCCTATGATATAATATTATGAACACAATTGGTAGTGCAGTACAGTTACGTCATTGCGTTTATTTAATTATAGGTCACGATTATAAAATGACAGTTTAAGCAAAAACAATCGAATATCAAATACAGAAAGGCATTCCGACATTTGAAACATATATCATTAGCGTTTATATTTAAACACTTCGATGTCGCCTAATGTGGCCTTAAACTTGCATACAATTACAGTTACAATTTTGAGAAACCAAAACCTTCTATTCATATTAAAAGCAACACACAACAATAACAATTGAACACTTGTCGTTGACATGTCCGATACTCCATATGTACCAAATAGTGCATTTCTGCAAGCTGGCGTTACAATATAAACCTTCATTAGTGCTACAAAACCAATTAACTGCATCTGGTATGATATGTGATATGAACATCTGAAACTCTCAAGATATGATCTGTCTGAGTATCTCGTTTGTCCCCGTTTTGAGAAAAGAGTCCTGTTTGACTTCAAATGTGAACGCGCTTCCTACTTGTGCTTCATAAGTGAAAGTCCTTTAGGATATTAAATACAAAAAAATGTGTAAGACGCAATATTTGATACGTCAGACAACCACGCTATTCACAGTGTTTTCATAATGTTGATCAAGGGTCACCCTGAAATTGTGTGTGAGCTTGCTGTCAGACGGCCAAGTTTTAGATTTACATTTGTATCTAATATACTAGTGTACTAAGCGTTAATCATGTAATATTATTTTGTTGTGAGTCAATGTTATCGGATAGATTGTGTTGGTGCTGGGAATACCTAACAATCAGGCACGCAAAGTTTAAACAATTAGACACTATTGCGCAGCTTGTTTTGTGTTCTAATCAGAAATAGGAGAAGTAGCAGAAGCAATATACGTAAGCACTATTCCTAAAATCCTATATCAATTATCTCACTCAAAAACGGAACAATATAAACTACCTCTGATTGAAACCGAAGAAAATGGCATCGAACATAATATCTTACAAGAAATGTTGTGGTCTTGTAGGAAACAAGATACGATCCCCCCAATTTTCTCGTTGTTGACGGTTTGTCCTCGGATGCCAATAAAGTTGTCGCAAGTGACTATGCACGAGATAGCGCGCTGTCAGATATCCTGTAATATACATTTATGTGTCATGAGCTACCCCGATCCGATACGCAGATATGAACCGTTCGCTGTCAATATAGTAATTTGCAGTCAATATTATGTGTGCCAAAATATGGCATTGGATATATTTTTAAAAATGTGCTGATGGGTATCTTTTTGGAAGACCGTGCACTAATGCTGAACATGTAAACATACTAGTTTAATTTACCCTTGCAATAATAATTATTTATCATGTACTTTCGTCTTTATGTTAGATTTTCAATTACACATTAATGTACAAACACGTGTTAGTGGTAAACTTCTAAATCACTTAAGTATACGATTACGTTTATCAACTGCAACTTTAATATGACATGTGTGTATGCGGAGAAAACATGTGGAATGATGTTTGCATTAACCAAATGGTTGATCAACTGGAGGTGATATGAAGAACCAATACTTTTATTTCGGAATGATCTATTTGTATCTGACATTGTGTCACTGACATAAAATAAAGATAACGTGAAGAAATACATTAAATATGATATTCGCACCGAGTCTATGTCGGACACATGCCGTTCAATTCAATGAACAATACTTTGATCCCGTTTTTAAATAGATAAGTCACCATACATGTTACTACGTTAATGTTAAAGGGACAAAATTCATTATTTTATTCTTTGAAGTGTAACCTCCTTATTTATTGTGATTCACGTTTATATGCCGACGTAATGCAAGGTCCCGAAAAGTTCACTCGATATCTTATAAACATGCACAAACATGACCATTTAATTTTACACCATCGATATTTATTATCATAAGTTTATATTGAGAATGGGCTTTATAGTTATATATGATATTTCATTTTTTATTCTTAATCATAATCAGTTTGCTGATGTTTTGTTTTTATTTCAAACATGTGCCTTTTTTTCGCAATCAGAATGTGTTTGTGTTTTTTTTTTATTTAATGTCTGCTACTTGTGTTAATTAAAAATCATGAATAAAAGTTTAATTTTGCAATTTGTCTTTTAAAGATTTGTGAACAGTCGACATTGATACAAAATAATAATTATTAATTTTGTGGTCTTATTATCTCTGGACCTGATGAAAACTGCAATATAAACTGCCTCATGATTAAAATTGTTCACTTCTGAAAGCAGATAGTTTATTTACATAATTGGTCGTTCAAATTCGATGTATGTGTAAAGGCTATTATATGTATATTGTGTAATTTAATCGTGTTTTCCTGTTTTTACAACACTCTATACGTCCGCACCTCATTTTACAATTTAAATCAGTTTTGCACAACTGAGCAATTGTTTTTATAGATGATAAAAATAAAATACATCAGTTTTATACTTTGTGCTGTCTTTTTCATACTTCTCTAAAATAACTTGAATACATATTTGGGAGGTTTTAATATCGCATCGCGAAATTAGAAATACTGAATGCATAAAGCACAATAAAAATTAATAACATACATTTAAGATGTGGAAGTTAATATCTATAGCTAAACTATAATATATTTTATTTATGAAAGCACAATTTATATATTCTTTATTAAAAGATGCGATTTTCTATATATCTATTGTATTGATGTTTTGTTGATACACATTTCATGAATTGCTTATTGTTTTTCAAATCATGAGTACGTGACTTATATTGAATGAAAGTTATTTTTTAAATTAAAGCTGTTCGTGACAAAAGCTGGATCCGTGTTGGATGGAGCAGTTTATAAGGCTGTGTATCAATATAAATACTTCGGGAACTAAATGTTCTCAATAGCAATATAATATTTTGTATCGCACCACTGAGAATTATATTAATCAGAATTGTTGTTCATACATCACAACATATGGCATCTGGATGGCATATTTTAAAGAACGTTATGAGCGTCTCACATTTTGTCTAAACAGTTTAGTCATCGTGGTAGCTCTAGGAATGATATTGAGATAAAAGAAGGATGTGTTTTGCATCACAAGATTGTTTTAAAGAAGTTTATTTCTCATTAAGAATTTTTATTTCTCATATTCACGAACCTTCATCTATTTGTTTCAAGGGGGGGGATAAATTCGGTACGTTGTCCTAATTGCCGTTTTAATGAACTTAATATATTAATTATTCTAACACGGCACGTGCCAAATTTCATTTAAAAAGAAGAAAATCGTCTATGGGTCATATGCAATAATTATGGGCGGAGCTTATACACTAAAAGCACGCGCTGTAACTAAACAAAACATGCCGATACATTTTCCACCAGCGTAATAATCCAGTTTGGCTGTTATTGAGATCTGATCGACAGAACAGCCGAAAGTTATTTTCATAGACAGAACTTCACATAAAATAGTACACAAGACAAATAAGATACATTGTATAAAACTTTAGTAAAAACCGTGTTTGAATCATAATAATTCGTATACGTTATAGTTTGTTGTCGAATAACCGACGGCCGAAAGTTTAGATGCGTAGGGATTAAATCGCGAGTGCGAAGCAGACTATAACGTACGCGAATTATTTCTAAAATAACGATCAAGTGTCACAATATAATAAATATTGCGTTCCTATTAAATAGCGAATAAATCAATCCGGCTAAGGACTTGTTGGAATTACTTCCTAGGTGAAATAAGTCAAAATCTGGTTACTGCTGATACGGTTTTGTGTTCAACAACTTTTGTGCTTGATTAATGGCAAATAACATGGCGTTAAATGTATGCGAGCTTTGCAGAATTTTTATAATTTCGTTGTCGACAATGAAGTTTGCTGGATTTTGTTACAAATCGTGTTTGTTTGTTTTTTGAATATTGCGAGTGTTTTCCTTCCGGATCCAAGTATTCCTAGTGTTTTGTGAAAACTGTCAAGTTATAGTCGATCATTAAATTATAGTTTAATTGATCTAAATTTGATCAATCTTCATATGTTAAGGAAATTTTCACTGACATCATGTTTCGAATGTTTTCATGTTTCGACGAGAGTCACGTTCAGAGCCACTCCAAACACTGCAACTGGTGAATAACTTAAAGCATAGCACATACAGCTGTCATATAAAACGTACCATATTTGAAGCTAAAAACGTTATGGTTTGTGTTCTGTGATTTTTCCAAAAGTCCAATTTGCATGTGTTTCCATGATAAAGTATCTGGACAAAGTTTGAAGGCTTAACAATTCTTCTAACTATCTGACAACAGGCTTGGGAATTAAGCGGTGCGTAGTCCGTGTCAAT